>NW_028262380.1:63487722-63640111 GCF_047370975.1 Nipponia nippon
GTACCTATTTCAAGGGAAAAGCTCAGTGGAATGAGACCATCTAGGAAATATACCCTGGTAAAATTTATTATTATTCTCATTGGCTTCACACCACAGCCTCAGACAGTTTTCTGGAAAAGATCCACCTTTCAAGGCACATGAACTTCCTCCTACAGAAAGCCTCACTGTGTTACAGAGAGGGGAAAACCTGTGACGTTAGTCTTCATGATGAAGTTTTCTATTATCATTCATACTGACTTGCTAGCAAGTTACATGTTCCTAGCCTGCTATTAGAACTAAACTGTGGAGCTCTTCAAACATCTCAGGAAGCAGTTTATTTTATATAAATCAAACAGTGTAAGTCTTGGCAAAATTCAATCCATTAGCAAAGAAGATAGTATCATACAATGTACCACTGAGTTTTGAGAGACACTGAAAGCTCTTTCATAGCTAAATTGACTTCTATCATAGATGACTATGAAGTGTAACAGAAGATGTAAAGAAGGCTTTAAATCTTAGCTTAGTCTGACAGGGAAAAGAAAGGCATTAGTTACGATAAGCAGTGCTGATGATGCACATGAAGGAACAACTCTGAACTGGAGACTGGGCATACACTTGCTCTGACACATCAAACTGTCTCACATAGATCATACTGTCTCTCCCTTTGCAGTTTGGGTCTAAGCTGAAGCTTGAAGCACCAAGAATGCACATGGGGTGAAAGAACATAACAGCACAACTTCTCAGTCCCCTAAACAGCACCGTGGCTAGAGGAAGATTGAGAGGGGGTGGGAATTCTGATCTGCTTCTCCTCACACATGGACAATTCTGAGAATCTCATGTGTGCTGGCTCCCCCAACAAAGTTCCTCCTTTAACAGTGAGAAATAGAGCATGCAAAAGCTCTCAGCAGAGGCTGGGCTTGAACAATCCACTACAACCACTTATGCACCAGGCTGAGGTTTTATGCCAGACTCCCTGGAGATTTATTTTCTTATGCGGAGTAGCCATGGACAGTATGGAGAAGGGTCCAACACAGCACTGCCAAAGCCTCGTGGCATGGCTGCTCAGTCCTGACCCGGACTGGTCCAAACACTGAATGGTTAACAGGGAATCTCACCTCTCTTCAGTCAGACCATTTTGAGATGTGCTGCATCTTCTCTGTCATAGTGGAGCTGCTGTTCTGTGCTGACCAACCTCACGGCCCTGGGGGTAAAGGTGCTCCCTCACACTGCTCCAGTACTTTTATTTCCCTTTGTTCTCATCTAATTGGGAAGGTCTATTCACCCCATATTTGTTCTGCTTCACTATGGTGCAGAAGATAACAGGCTAGATTTACATGGGCAAACAGAAACAATCGTATGACCTACGAAGAAATTCACAGTGCAGGTAGAACGTAGTAGGAGCTAAAGCATTGATTATATAGATGCAACCACGTGCCAAGCAAAGGCTTTCAAACACAAAAGACCTAAAACAGATATACATTCATACTAAGGCAAAAGGGGCTTTGTAACCCTGCACAAACCTCTCCATTCCTACATACACACACACAGAGAAAATGCTGGACTGAGCCATTCACCACAGTCAAGTGAAGTGACACATGCTAACATGGTGTAACACATGAGGTGGGCAGAATTTTTTTACGCTCGTGATCTTTTGGATTACGGATCTGTCATCTCTCCACATGAAATGCACCTGGCCAGAAGGTTTTCAAGTAGCCTGAAGCACTATGAAGTGAAAATGATCAGGGAGAGACCTGGATTTGTCAGTTGTTTGGGAAAGTGAATGGTTCCTGTCCAGGACTTCTCTGATGGGACCACGGACCACCAGCAGCTGCCCTGTGGTTACCAATATGTGCGCCACCCTGTTCTGCCAAGCAGCTGTCCAGGACAGCCAGTTGGCCAAAATGCCATGCCTTCTGTGGGACTCAGATGAAATACATCTGCTGCTGTCAGCGCCAAATTCCACAGGCTGAAATCAGTCTGTTCTCCCAACCACACCCCATCACCCTCCACAGTAACAAAATGATGCCCTCCCATTCACCGTTACCCTTTATGTGAGGTGAGGGGCAGCCTCACACAATGGGTGCAGAAGCTACACCCTGCTTTTGGCCCCATCACCCCAGGGCCAGCACTCACCTGTGGGCAGTGTCGTGCCAGGACTGCATTGATGCTGCTGTCTGAGGCTGCTGTGACAGGCGAGGCTGGGGCACGGTGAGGCCTTGTCATGTCCCCGAGGACTGAAGACAATGCCTCCTCCTGCCATCGCTGCTGAGGGGTCCGTTGCCAACAGTCTGGCACCAGTTCTAACAGCCACACGCGAGCGCTCCACGTGCCCACTGGCCCTGTGCCCGAGTGCCCCCGAGCACCGGAGGCAATGGCCACCTCCGGCACTCCTTGCTGGTGCTCCTCGTGGCACCCCAAGCTGCTGGTTGCGTCCTGCGTGGGTTCTCGCCGCACCAGAAAGAAAAGCTGCATTTTCTCACAAAATGCCTCACATGGACATCCCAGGAAACCAAATCTTGTCAACTGGGAATGACTATCCATCTTTTGATGTTACATCAATTTTCCTTCAGTTAGCCTTCCTACCTGCCAGGAAAACACCTGTGTGGCAGGGTTTTCCTGCTTGTTCCACAGTTCCCCTCGCAGTCCCCAGACTGAGGGGACTTGTGCCTGCCAATTGCAGGGGGATGGACTAGATGACCTTTAAAGGTCCCTTCCATACCAAAGCATTCTATGGTTCTATGATTCTATGACTTTCCCTGGGAAAATCATTACATGACGGCTGAGTTGTTCCAGCTCTCACCCTGTCCGTACCGAGCTGAGGACTTCTCTATCCCATGGAAGACACCCAGAAACTCCTCCTGTGGCAAGTTACCGCAGGTGAATCACTCCTCCTGCCCCTTCAGTGAGATTAGTTGCAATATGGGCTAAATTAAAACGGCAGAAGTTGAAGAATATGTAAATAAAGCAGTTGCTGGCTGCTGAGTATGGGCCAATCTGAACACGTTTCTTGCTGTGGACCTTCATTCTCATTTCCTCGTCCCCTCCCACCCGTATCTCTGCATGTTTCATTTATATCACAAGAGGGCACCCTTCGCCTGACTACAGTAAGTTTCCCATCCGCAGCTTGAAGAGCAAAAGCTGAAAACGGGAAAGTCCTTGGACTGAAATGGGCTTACAGGCAGAGGGGCACCGAAGGAAGAGCCACCGGGGACCAGCCAGTTGCACCTGCAGTGGCAATGACCTCTCTTCGGCCGGGAGTAATAAATATTCATTCTCCTCTGCGTGATCCCTGTAGGAAGAGGACTTCTGCAATTTTTAAAAGTAGCAGACTAAAAATAAGGCATTTAAACAAAACAATTGTATAACACTGCACTGAAAATGCTCTCTCAGTCATGCTGAAGCTAACTGAAATGCAGCTCTTCACTGTTAACTGTTCAGACCTCCAAGCAACCCAACTGCCAAAGCAATTTAAAACTACTTTGGCTGGTTATGCAAAGAGCACCATTTTGGTCATCAGTTGCTTGGGTTTCTCTCCTGCTGACGAGGCCCCAGGCTCCCGGTGAGAATCGTGCCTGAAATATTCTGTTTGCTGCAAGTATGTGCCTGCAATGGCCCATGGCCAGTGAAGGAGGTGACTTTGCCCTCTAGGCCCCTAGTACCATTCAAGACATGCTGAAGGTTTCTCTCGGCCCCACCCTGTAGTTCCTCTGGAAGGATCTGGGTCTCCCCTAGATCCTGAGCCAAGCCTGCCATTTGCAGGTGAAGAATATCTGATACCCCAGGCCACCTGAACTCCTGCTCTGCCTGTAGGCATCTGAAGTACACCCCTGGGGTGCTGACTTTAGACATTTAGATACCTTCATCCATGAGTCACGTCCCACCCCTATATTGTAAGGAAACTTTAGACTGGCAGCCCACCAACACAAATGCAGTGATACTTCCTTCCTCTTACACTGCTGTGAATTTTGTTTGAAATCCAAAGAGCAGTGTCTCATCAGGTTTACGCCCTCACTAACATTCCTGCTAACACTTTTACCAACATTGACCCATTCAACGCAGTACCATGGCTAAGTGTCACAGATCAGTTCCTTAAGCTGATGAGTGCTGACCTCTTCCTATAAACAGTGCACACAGCCTTTTACACTATTCACAGGAAAAGAAAAGATTCCTGCCTGGCTAATTTACTGAGCCCTTTATACTCTGAAGCATTTGAAGATGTATAGCTACAAACCTATTTTTTTTTTCAGAATAAATTCCCAGACCAACTGTCCAAAATCTTGGGAAACAGAAACCTTTTTTGTGTACTCCCAGTTATTGGCATCAATTGTTCTAGTTCCCTCAGGTTACATTACTTTGCTCATTTCCCCTTGGCTAGTTTTCTGTCTTTTGGTGTCTGAGGCCAAGCAGCTGTTTAAAACAAGCCAAGCCTCCGATATATTAATTTCATTACTAGCCAACATAGTCACAAATAATTACTGAAAACCAGCTAAATATACAACTGCTACTCTTCCCAAGACATTATGCAAGTAGTATTACTTTGCAAGACAGTTAATAAAAGTTTTATTCTTTGGGAAGTAAAGCAGCATTTAAATAATCCAATTAAATATATTTCTATTATATAAATGGAAATTTTTTATAGGCGGAAATATAAATGGACTTACATAAATGCATGCTTTGCTTCTAAAGCAGGTGACCGACTGTTTCTTAAGTATAACAAGTATCTAATAGCACATCAACAAAAGGAGTACTGTGTCCTAAAACTCTGTATTATAAAAGCAAACTTCTGGGATGAAAATATTTGATTTTGTATGAACTGTAAGGAAAATTTTGTCTGTTAAAAAATTAACGCTGTGATGCACTGTTCTCATATATTTACCTTTCTTTTTCCTTGAAACCTAATCTAATAATGACATACCCTGTGAATATTGCTCCAGAATATATTTTCATTACAGTCTTTTGTGAAAAGAGCTCAACATGTATTGCAGTTTCAAGTTTTCCCTGTAAACCTGTCGAAATAGAGATTCACAGATCAGATCTCCTTAACGCTCAGCCCTCAGAATTCAAGTTGGATCTTCAAATGAGATCTGTTCTCTGCAATGTTGCTTGAGAATATGTAATGCTGTAAGCATTTTTTCATGGGGGGCAAATAGCCTCTGAATACTAGTTCTGTTGATTATCAAATTGGCGGGGCTTACACAAGGATCAAGGAACACCACCTGCTATTTCCTCTAGGCCTGATTCTGAGCTGCCATACAGAAACGAGTACTGAAAAAGTAGTACATTTGCTCAAACAGAAATTAAGGGGAAATGGTAACGTTCTCCATTGTTAGCATCAGAGTAGATTGTTACCCTGGCAGCAGCAGTAGCAAGAAACATCATGTTGTATGCACTCCATTAAACATACCCCTTACTTGTTTTTTCTCATGTTTCACAAGCTAATTTTCTAAACTATCACCTAAGCACACTGATAAGTATATTCCTTGCTAATTGTTCTGATTTTATATCAACTTCTGCTGTCATACTACCAGGTTCCTCTTGTTGGAATTTCACATTATTTCCTTTTAAGCAAAAGATCACTATTGCCTGGTTTAGCAGATATAGCATATCTCTGACTCTCTTTATAAGAGTTGCTATAGTATTTCTAAGTATGAGTGGAGCTTCTTTGCCAGCAAACCTGAAGTTCAACATATGCATGTCAAACAAACTATTATAACCTAAACTTTGCTTGGTTGCCGTTCTTTCTATTCAATACCGCTGGCCACAATTAGGTGATGTGTGTCTCAGGAAAGGGATGTCAGTTCATTTCCTACCAGATCCTCTTTTCTGTTGCTCCATAGATCCTCCTCTAATTTCTTCTACAGAAAAGCAGAACTGCAACTGTCTGGGGAAGAGGAGGTCTAAGGAAAGTGTAACTCCTTCTGAAATGGCTGACTTGCTCCCAGCCCTAATTATTTCTGACTTTCTACCAACCTCTTGTAAAAACTGTCTTCCTGTATATGTTAAAATCAGGAAGAAGCATAGTTTTTCACATATTCTGTCTTGTTTTCGTACTTTCAATTTTGAGCAGGTTGGCAAGATTAGAAGTGTGGAAGACGGCCCAGTTCTGAAAGACACAGCAAAGAAAATGTTAGTGTGCTCTTCTCTATTGCTAGAGAAATAGTAAACCCTCTATTGCAGTCACACACACAAAGAGAAAAAAAAAAAAGGCCCAGCAATGTTCGCTGTCCAAAGGTGTTAGTACCTTTATGGTTAAACAGAAAACAAAGTATCAAGGTGGTTGCTTTAATGCCTCCCATAGAACCTCCAAAGCATACTTCTGTCCTTAGAGGCAGCATAATCAATAGATGGATCATTCATACAAATGGGGTCAATCTGTTTCATTGACAAGAAGATGAGCTGCTTTGAACTTCTTTGCCCACATCATTCACTCTGTTCTGAATCACCAGCCTTGAACTTTCAACCACAGTTCTTTGGGATGGTCTTCTATATACACTTTTCTCCCAGGAAAAACACATTTAAAAAGCAATGAGGCATCCCAAATGTAAATGCTATTGAGTTATCAGACAATAAAGAAAAACAGTTGAAAGGTCAAGGCACTTCCCCCCCCCGCCCCACTGGTGTATATTAGAGCTCCCCGGACTGGTTTATGGCTTACTGGTTCCTTCTAAGGAAAGCTATTTCATCTTTTGACTGCTAGACCAAACTTCGGGGCTTACAGAGGATCCTGCTCTAACCCCAAGACAGGTGCTTTGTTTTGTTTGTCACTGGAATGGACTGGCTCCAGATGCTGCCTTCCACTGCAGCTAAAAGTCCACCTAAGAACACTTCCCCTTCCAGCCTCTGGACTTCACAGGGCAGGGGAGAAAAACACTAACAGAAAGCTGAAAATCCTGCCCCGCAGCATCACTTGCAGTCAGATTGCTTTGGCTACATATATAACTTATGAAAAACAGCTCCTTTGTTCACATTATCTTTTACATTTTTCTTCCTGAAAAGTAGTCTCCATGGAAGAAGGACGGTGTATTTACTTGCCTTATAATGAGACATCCTTTGGGTCATACTGTAGCTAAAATTTTCTAATAAAGGAGAAAGAAAAAAACATATTCCAGAAGACCTTAATCCAGCACTGTGGGACAATGGCAAAGTGTCTATTGGTATCGAATGATACACTTTCTGGCACTAAACTCTCACTTCTACACTCACTGAACTTTTATCAGTTTTGAGTCTGAAGTGTCAGCTTAGACGCCTAACATCAGTAACTTTGGAAATAGACTAGTTCCCTTGAAAATCCTTACCAGCCGCGTTCTTAAGCTAAAAAACAGCTGACACAGGACCCCATGACCATAAAGCATAGGTTAGGATACAGTTGTGTGGTAGAAGCAGGCTATCTGGATCTGACTGACAGCCGCAAGACAGATGCAGCTGTGAGGGAATGCATCTCCAGGGATTAGCCTCTCCCTTCATGTGGGGAAAATCTGTTCAGCGTGACCAAGAGGAGACAGAGAGGAGCTGACAGAAAAAGCAGACACTGGTGCACTACCAAAGGATTGTTCTTCTTTTCCACCAGAAATACTGCAAGAAGCCCACAAGGTGTCCTGCTGCACACAACTAGTACAAGGAAAACCACCCAAAGTGACAGGGAAAATTCCCCAGAAGAATGAAAGTCTTGAAAAATGAATGACATTTTGCCTATTATCCAAAAAAGTTCTTTTTAGTGTTAGATCAAGTACCAGTTTCAGCTCTGTCAAGAACAGACTGTCTAGAAGGCTGAAAAAAAAAAAACAACCCACAAACCCAAACCCAAACCAAACACATGGAGGCATAGGTTCTTGCTTGCTCTTTTAGAGATGACAGTTGTAAACAGACTTTTGCACATTATTGCATGCAACTGACTCTTCTTTTCATGATGATGCCATGAAGCTGTATCCAAGTAGGAGAAAAAGGAAATATTTGGATGATAAGGACAGGTATTGTTCTTGTGGGCTTAGCCAGACATCTAGACTCTTGAACAAGTTGGTTCATATGGGTCCAGAAGACCCACAGCTTTTGTCTCTGCACCACAAGAAGAAAGTGCACCACAAAGAAATAAGTAATGCTTGAGCCATTTATACAGGGGACTTTGATGTTGCTTCTGTCCCCATTAAGCACTAAGCATCTGTCAGCACTGAGCTGGGATTTTCAGTCCTGGCTGAACACTCAACTTGTAGAATTAATGAGTTCTTGTAACTCCTCATTTCAGAGAGTTTGTGATATTTCCTTTAGGAGCTGGTTAGCCATAGAAGAGTCAGTCATTTTCTCTCTCATTTGCTACAGATGGGTGTGAATGGCTGTTTCCAAGCCAATGGTTCAACAGTCTGACAGTAGCTCAAGATGTTAAAAATATTAAAGCTCAGCACAGTGGCTGCACCCAGTGATGGAGCAGAGGGTACAGTGCATGATGAGACTCGTATCGTTTTAACATCAAACATCGAGTTCATTAATGTCCACAGGAGCAGACTCTGTCTTGCCCGGGGCTAGGGAATCTGCATTCCCCTTTCAAGCACCAGGCACAGGCTCCTGCACCTGCTGCCCAGCTTCTGTGCCAAGGCAGCAGCCACCTCCTCCATAGCAATCACTCTGGACAGAGGCTGTGTAATGCTATTTCACCTTTTATTTACAAAGGCTTCATTCCAACTGCATGAATAACAAATCCATTTCTAAACCAGGCTAGTAGTCAAACTGTGTTACAGTGGAGGAGGGAAGGAGAGAAGTTATTTTTACAGGTAAGCTAACCCTTTTGTTCAACCCTCTTGCTTTCCCTAGAACTAAAATGTAAAAAAAGCAGGTTAATGAGGATGGCAAATATTGCATCATGGAAGATCATTTATGTACCTTATTATCATATCATGCTATTTCCAGAAGATGTGGAAAAGGAATATACAATTTTCCCCAGCTTTTTACATAAACTAAGTCCTGCCTATAAGCTGCAACAATGGGGGAAGGATGTAGAGGGGAAGATGGGAAAGACCTCACTTGATGAAAGCTGGGAGGTAAGGCTGTGACCTGCAGAAGCAGTCTCCTCCTTTCAAAGAGTTAGCATCTTCTTTCTCCTTCACCCTAACTCAGTGAATGGGAGAGGAGGAGAGGAATCCTCCTCCACCATCAGGGCTCAAGGCCCTGGTGCTGGTGCTCACGGAATATGTAACTCAGTGACTTCCAGCACCTTGTACCAGCAAACAGGCTGTAGTTAAGGACAGTATCCATGTTGATGAAAGCTACTTCAGCATTCTTACAGAATTCAAAAATTAAATACTTGCCTGAAAAGGCATGAACAGAACATAAAAACCAGCTTACCTGAAAATGCAAGAGATGCAGTGCAACAAATAGATATATTTATTCTTATTTCTCTTCTTTTTTAAATAAGTGTCAGGATAAGAGCAAATACCTTTTTTGCCAAGTGTGTGCTTTTGGTTAGTGATTTTGAATCCAGGGTGATCTAGAGCTACAGTTTCTTTTATTTCCATTGGGTTCTTCCTAGGACAAATAGAGTGACAAAGTATTCAGAACTACTACAAACTTATTAGGTGTGTAACACAGTGAACTACTTCACAGTCATAAACATAATCCATAAAGCAAACACACAGGGAGACTGTTTTGTTCACAGCTGTAGTTGAGAAGAAGCCTCATCTTTTTTTCTTTTTGGCATCTTGCTATTTCAGTTGAAGTGGATTGTGTTCTCCAGTGTTACCCTTTCAAAAAAAGCAATTATAAAAATGATTTAATAAAAACATACTTTCATATTTCAACACAGTTTGTACACCAGTTTCTCAAAGACTATTCTAGAATAAAGTCAGCTTGTTCAACCTTGTTCAGCTTGTTCATAAGAAGAAGGTCAAGTACGGAAAATTAGAGTAACAAAACCATATAGTAAAAATAAGAATATCTGTAGCATGTAGTGGTTAGCTGTAAACAACTGAAAGAAAGAAAAACCATCCCTAGAAGTTGTAAAATAGTCCAAGGTACATAGCTACTGTATTTTTGTAGAAGGTGTGTTTTCTACCACAGCCTTGATTTTTATTACTTTATATTTTTAAATAACTTAGAATAATAATGAGTTTGCCTACCAGCAGCCAACTCAAAAACATAATGCAAAAAGAAAAAAAACACAGCCACCATTACAGTGGTGGGGAGAAACTCTCCCCAGCAGCCAATTTTTTGTGTCCAGTCCTTTCCCCTCTTAGCAATCCCGATCAGGCAAAGTTCCTGGCTATATTCAGCTTATTAGGAATGGAAGGTCTTCAGTGCAGACTTGGGGTTCACTGAAAGAAATGGCGATTTTTTCCCCTCCATAATCTACTATCAACTCTGCAGAGTCCTTGTAGCAGCAAGCTGCAACAAAAGGAAGGGGAAAAATATCCCATCCAGATGTGAAATGATTCATAGGTGGCATCTGAGCTCTTCAAAGGATTCTGTCAGCGCTGTCCTCAATCAATACTTAAGCCTGAATCACCCAAGTGGGCTGTGATTTTATCTCCTCTGTCACATGTGAGAAGCTGCCTGTTTGTTCTTGGGTTAACTTGTTTCATCTTTGCTGACACAATATCGCAACCGACTGCACATTTTTCATCACTTTGAATGCCACTCGGTGTACAGAACAATAAACTAAGACATGCCCCTTGGTAATCCACGTAATGTATCAACAGCAAAAACAGCAGCCATCTTCTGCGCTAGACTCTGCTCAGAAGCACTGACCTGAAAGGAAGAGGGAAATGTAAGTAAGTAAAGACAATCATTAGATTGATGTAAATCTTCTCAGACAGCTTCAGAGTGCTTCGGATAAGGATCCTGTGAAACTGAAGTTCGTGTTATCACAGGTTTTCAAGCTCTTTGTCCCTCTTGCCACCCTGTGTAATGTGGAGTGTCTGTGCACTGATGTGGATAACTCTCCCTTTCTGTCCTCTCCCCAGAATAACTGGGATTAATCAGATGGAATTGTTACATCCCCTTGTGATATTCCAGGAAAAAACAACACAGCCTGCAGAGAATCCTTAGGGTTATGGTGTACGGTTCCCTCTCTGTGGTGCTGCTGAGTGGATCAGAAGAGTTAGGATGTTATACCCAGGGGTACCTCCAGGTGTTAATGTAGCAGCTGCCTGCAACAGTGACAAGAACACCTGACTAATGGTTAGTTCCTTGGGATATCGGTAGTTTTAAGACTAAAGTGGAGGAATGACTTAGGGGTGAAAACACAGACTATTCATACACCTGCTTAATTCTGTGTCTCCATCTATGCACCTGATTAGTTTTCGCTGCTGCCATGAATTCAACTTTTTTTTTTTTTTCAAAGTTGATTGGCAATGCACCAACTAAAACACTGCCATAATGGTTCATGTATCCTTCCACAATTAGTAAAATGAAAGAGTTGATGAGGCTATGTTCAACCAGCAGTGGAAGAAAAGCCAAAAATAGGATTTTGCTTAAATTTGTTTTTCCTGGCCTGGACTCTAAATTGTTACCTGGTTTCATGAATGCATTTGCCCCAGAGTGATCTTTGTGCAAACCTCATCCCTGTCTGAAAGGCTAGGTGCATAAAGGGATGCAATAGCTGAAGAATCATCTGCTTGGAAACCGGAGTGCTCTGTATAGTACTTGTGAGGAAGCAGAGATTTCTTTGAAGTTTAGAAAGTATTTTTTCCTACACTGAATAACAGAAGAAATTAAGATACAAAATTACTTATTCCAATTCCCAGCCCCTGAGGGAGAGAAGGCTTAGAGGGTTTAAGATAAAGACTGACTGTTCTCTTTTTTCCCAGAGTCCCAGACTGGAGGGGGGATTTACACCAATGCTGTGCCCCATCTGTTGAAACATGTAGCTCGCCATTTGGTTTTAACTGTTTGATGCTTGCTCTGTATCCCATTCTCTTTATTTATTGATGCGGGTAACCTCTGACACAAACCTTAGTGTCTTCCATCTGTCCTTCTCAATGTGATTCTCGGGACTTTCGCTTTCATAGGAAGCCAAGTAAAGTGCTGCAATCAGAAGCAAATACAATATGTTAGGCCTACTGGCATTTTAAAATTTGCTCTCCCTGGAAAGTGGACTGAAGTTAAATGAAGCAGGCTTGTATTATCCATCCCTCAGATTAGGGCTCCAGAATGCCATTAGGAAGTATAGCATTACTTACAATTACATCCAGACAATACTAACAAACAGCGCGTGAGAAGAAAAAGACTACCCTGAGGGGGGAAAAGAATAACTAGTGAAAACTCAAAAGCACAAGAGTGGAAGAAAACATGCAAAAGAAAAAACTGAGCCCAGGGACATGGTGCTTTGTAAGCAACCAGCAAAGTCCCCGTTTTCCTTCTCAAGCAGCACCGTTTAGTGTAAAGCATCCTGAAAGTCCATATAAATATACTTCAGATTATATTTATAGGGATCACATATCCTATCAATTTTTTTCACTCCCTTTCAGAGAAAAGGATAATGCCAATTCTCACAGACCATGTGCACATAAAAAGAAAAAACTTATTTTCTCTCTCATTTGTAAGGGAGAAGCATTTTTTACTTGCCAGAAAGAGATGTCTCAGGACAAAGTCTTTCTTTACTGTGAGGAAGCAACAACTTAACATGGAGAGAGATTAAGCAGTAGCCAGTGACACCAGACCTGCAGGAAGTCCAGAGCCCCTTACCATCATCACTGAAGACTGGGACAGTGAGCAAGTACTGCAGAATGTTCCGATCCCTTTCAAAAGGACACTCCACTTGTTTCCACATCATAAATTCACTGACTTGTTTTGCCAATTCCCAAAATTTCTGTCAGAATAGAAGAGAAAACAGAAGAGGCACTATATATTGAACAGTACTATTTACCCTGAACAGTTTTTAAAAAGAGACGGACCTTGGTTTCAAGCCCAAGGCTTGGATTCTCCCTGGCTTTTAAGCTAGAATTGAACATAATCTGCCTTAACAACTCAGTTTCTAACGTTTGCATTTCTGTTTCAAACTGGGATGACTTCCCACTCCTCCACCCTGGTAAAATTGTTGTTATTTATGAATATATATAGCAGATCATGATCTGCACTCAATTTCTTTTCAAGGAGCTGATAACACTCCTTATGCCCAACTTTTCACTTTGATGATGCTCACGCTTGTTGTTTTGCAGTGAAATATTTAGTAATTTTCACATCAAAAGTCTCTAGATACTTAATACTGACATTTCGAAATCCAGATATTCCATTTTAGTTAGTTAATCTTAAATGCTCAATCTTCTTGCTGGAAATTTATGCCAAAAATAAACATTCCCCCATGTAGTGTGTGGATGTCATTCATTGATAAACTCTTTCAATTAAAGTTTAACATGCCTCAAGTATACGTGGATTCCTTGAGTAAAAGGACATTCCAGATCATCACATAGTCTAGCTTTAGAACCAGGCTAATTCAGGCCAATGACTACGAGTGAAAAGTGCTGTAATTCTGTGAGAGTGACCCAGGCTTCTTGAAAGCTGAAAACACCAGAAAACAAATCATTGGGTAATCCACACTGTCAGATAACAAGCATGAAATTGGAGGCAGAAGAACTACTGAAAGACAAGGAACTCAAAACTCCTTCACTGCTGCTCTATGGCATGTTTCTTCAGAGAAAATCTGTGACTTACATGTATGAAAATACTGCATATATATCTTGACAAAGGATGAACTCACTTTTTACATGTGGAATTCAAAAAGAACCTCTAAAATACTAATTTGAATTTTGTCATTAAGTATAATAAACCTGTGAGTTGAAATGTTTAGATGAATTGAGCGCTGGGAAAAAGTTCTGACTTTTTTCCCTACTAAAAAACTGAATATTGAAAGGGTTTCTATAAACATTCTATCTTCAATAAAACTGCTTTTTCCTGACTACCTCCCAGCTCCTGTGAGAAGTAACAGGTACACTCAAATTCCAGTCTAATTTTGCTCTCCCAGAATCCAGTGGAAATTGAACCATGATCTGCTTCAGTTTTCTGTTAAAGGGGCTGACCCTGTATCAATACCCCACTCAGTGTTCTACTTACTTCAAAATTGACATGACCATTTGGAAGACGATTGGCACAACCCTCATTGAGGAAGTAAATATCTTTGATCAAGAGGCTGAAGAAAGGTATTACGATCTAAGGAAAGAACAACATTATTCTCAGTCTGGTCCTGAATCAAAATATAATGCTCTACACAGAAAAATAAAAGGAAGTCAGGTGGTACAAAATACCGAAAGACTAAGATCTGTATGATATCTCTCTGTTTCTCTACACAAAAATTTTGCATTCACTACATTTTAAAATACATGACATTTCTCTATAAAGAAAGTCCTCCCCTGGATGGTAAACTAATCCCTATAGTTTTATTTCCAGCTTTGTGCCAAACTGCTTCCATGACCTTGAACTCTTCTTGGCATGTAGCTCCCCCAAGGTCACAATTAAAGTACCTGTTGGTACCCCACTGCTTGTCAACTGTGGCTATGAGGCGTGTTCAGAACAACAATATGCCTAACTCATTTCATTTCTATGTCATGTTCCTCTTGTTTTCACTTTCTCATTCTTCCTTGCAGATTCCAGAACATAGGAGTTCAGGGGTGCCTACTTCTTACACGTAATTCCTGCAGGGTATCTCTTAGTGCAGCTCTCCCTCTTGACAGGGACTTGCTTGGGAAATGAGGGGAGATGCATGTTAAAGCACTGCATGGAAAAATTGGGGGTAGCAGCACAAATGTCTTTCAAATTACAATTCCCTGAGCTCATGCAAGAACTTGAACCCTGGCACTGACTGGCTCAAAACAAAGTATTTCCTGCCAATTGAACAAATCAAAGCATTTTTCTTTGGAGAATGCTTGAATATTCTTATATTCTTAAAATTACTGTATTTTAATTTGCATCCTACAAAAAATTCCACAGTTGCCCATCCTTGTTGCAACTGGGGATAAAACAAATATCACTTATCACTATTTCCATGGAAGACTTCACTGCACCATTTCAATATATGTAAGTTCTTTCTTTGAAGTCTTAAAACTCACTTTTCTCTGAAAAGAAGTAAGCATCTGCCTTTAAACTTCTGGTACTTTGAACGATATGTGAACCGATCCTTAGGACTCAGAAAAAAATCCCCATTTTTATTTACGCATGTATAACAACAGTATAGACCAGCAGACTGCGCATGGATTTGCTTCATCCTGCCTGGTAGTTTATTCTATGAGCACCAAGATCAGGTTTATCAAACACAGCATGAAGTCCTAATATTATAAGCAGTTGATGAGCAACTGCTTTTAAGTGAGAAGCAGCTAGGAAGCTATTTGGCTCCTTTCCACAAGAACTACAACTGAGATTCTGCATTAATGTGTGACCAAATCCAGTTTATTTCTCAAAAGCTAATTTATTTTAAAGAGCAAAGAAAGACGTCACCTCTATTAATGCATAGTTCACAGCCACTCTTGAATCTGGAAGGTGGATTTTAACCCACTGCATTACACAAACACCTGATTCACCTCACCATTTCCACTAAAAAACTCCAGAGTATATTTAAAGCTCATCATCTAAAGACTGCACACAGGAAGGGGACTCCACAGAATCTAGACAGAAGCTCTGTCTAGAACTGAGTTTTAGAATACCTTTTCCGAGTAAGTTTTAAAGCTTTTCCACCCTAAACCATAAACCATTTAAAACTGAGCACAAATAGCAGCTATAACAACAAATTACTAGCAACCTCATTTCAGTCCTTAGCCTTTCCATCCGTATTATTGGTTTGCAAGATAAAAGTTCTCTGTCAAAAAAGAAATGAGCTGAGGCAATGTATTTATTTTATTTAAATAATCAAAGCAATCACTTAATGTTTGCAGCTTTCAGTCAGCACCAAACTGAACTGGCAGCCCTAAGATGGTAATTTTCATTGAGCCACCTGGTTTCCTCAAATGCTCCATTTACTTTCTTGGTAGCTTACAGGTAATATTTAGACATTTCCAGTAAAGAGGGATTCAGTTTTCAGGCTTTTTATTCTTTTTAAAAGGCCATCAGGGGTAGAATCCCAAGACAAAAGCTTACATGCAACTTAACAAGTATATTTCACTTTTGCCCACTGCCAAGTCATTTGTAAACATACCTTCTCTCTATTGCTATGAGCTGTCAAGGACCTTTGAGCGGCTCCACGTAGGGCAGTTCGGTAATTATAAAAATTGCTAGAAGGGTCCATCTGATGCTACAAAGCATGAAAAAACTTAAATAATGAACCAGTGTCATCACCACACAATTTCTTCTCACTTGAGCAACTATTTTGAAAAGCAAGAGGTCTGCTGAACAGCACCACAAATATGGCCTTTTAGAGGACTGCAAAATCTCTTTATCTGTTCATTTGATCAGAAGAGAACCTTGTTTTAAAAAATATTCACTCAGCATAACAAGGGATCCAATACAAGTCAGGGGCAGGAAAGCAAAGGCAGGCTTCATGGACCTTCTTTCTCTCGCCACAAAGAAGGTAGTTCAGCCAAAATCATGAAACTAAGACAACAATGGGTCTTGGCACCAATATTCTGCTCTTCCTAGTATGCAGGTTTCTCAGAGTTGATTCAGTTGCAAAGGAAGATCAGACACCTAAAGCTGTTAGTGCCCCCACCTCATTGCTCCAAGACTGATTGCTGCATCTCAATGACTAGGATGACTGCATGGCTCACAAAGCACATCCTTAACCAGCAAAGTCCAGCCTGCATAACAAGGTTGAATTTTACATAGGGCTGTAATCTTAAGAGCAACTTCCTGAGCTGTGCAGCCATTCTTGACACAAGGAAGGCTATTTCCCACCCAAGAGTGGGGGAAGGAAGTGTGAGGTGGCTACAGCCATCCAGTTTTAAACTGTTGTCATAACACAAGTCAAATCCCCTATTAATAAACATTTCATGTTTACATCAAGTACAAAATACTATATTTTCTTTATCTTACTAATAAATAACCTGAATTAACTGATTGCCATTTACAGCAGCATAATTAATTTGTTGGTAAATAATCTGCTGGGTAAATCACAAACTCATACACTGCTGCACCTACATGATCTTTGACAAAGGTCTCTACTACCTGAAGGTAATTTAGTTCAAGACAAATTTATC
This sequence comes from Nipponia nippon, assembly GCF_047370975.1. Lineage (NCBI taxonomy): Eukaryota > Metazoa > Chordata > Aves > Pelecaniformes > Threskiornithidae > Nipponia > Nipponia nippon. The sequence goes on from NW_028262380.1 coordinate 63,504,804, forward strand.
TGAAAAGGCAAGGCAGCCACCTTACAGCTCAACTTGATTTTCAAAGGCAGAACTGTATTAGGTCAATCCACACCATCCCTCTCAAATAGATCTCCCTTTCAAGAGGTTACCTACCTTTTTTTTTTTTTTTAACCAATTCTTAGGAGGTGGGTTTGGGAATTAAAAAAAAAATTACTTCAATTTCCTTCTTCCAAATCAAAAGAGCACAAGTCAGCTAAACAATTCTTATTACATCTTCCATTAAGAGCACAAATATACTAAATTAAACATGTCATAATGAAGCCAAACTTGCATTTTAGAGCAGTTGAAAGTAAAATGCTATTAACAGCCCTGTGTCCAAATATTGGCCAAACTTACCTCAAGAATATCAAATTTGGCTGTATTCACTTTTGCCCAAGTTTTCTTTAACCGAGACACAGGACTCATGTTCATGCCAGCTTGATATAAGAGAGAGAAATTTTTGGAGTATTTTAAAAAAAAAATCTTTCAAGTAGCTAAGGCTAGTAAGTATTTCTAGAGCAAAGGAGCTATTAACAGTAACAAATATTTTCAACAGAGCTATTCACAAATCAGACTCATCATTTCCTTGAAATTCCAATGTTAAAAACAACTTTGGAAGCAAAATCAACATCTCTTACAGAATGAAAGCTTTAGAAAAACTGACTATGACATTATTTAATGTGGTTTTGAGAAAACATAAATATACAGCAGAAAAGCGCAAATGAGTTTTCTCAATACTGTCTCTTACATATTTCACTGAAAACTACACATATCTATGAAGTTTTCACATTTCGAATTAAAAAAATATTCCAAATATTTTCCCATCAGATATAAAAAAGTTATGGAATTTTTAAACCACTAGGATATTTACAGTGCAATAGAAACGATGGAAGACATCAATCCTCCGTATTACAGGAAGAGTTTCTATTCCAATTTAGCACTAAAGTTGGTTTCAAAAAGTGGTGATTTAGATCTCTGAACAGTTGCAATGATAACTTTTCTGTAATTTACACTATGGCAGTAAATAATTTCTTACACACATAACACTACAATAGTGTTGAGAAATTCTCCACCACTTCCCCTCCCAGCTTCACACTGCTGAGCGTGCTAAGGAGCAGACTTTTGTTTAAAGCACTGTGCTTCCTTTACCTGGATTCAAACAGGGACAAAACATCTCAGGACAGATACTTACAAATAATAGCCATTAAGGAGTTAAAGTTGCCAATGTTAAAACATTCCCGTGCCACATCAATGAAATATTCTATCACTCTTGCTCTGTGCTTCTTCTTCACAGGCTGCAAGAGATGCCATCAGTGTTACGCTCAGCAGGAAACAGACCCATCCCCAAAAGAAACAACACCCCTGTTAGAAGTCTTTTCCACATGTACCACAACTTCACACTATGCTTTACATGTAGAGAAAGCCATACTATTGTGTTCAAAAGCCCTCAGATACCGGGCAGGTAGACAGCAAGGACAACAGGTAAAGAGGCTCTGCCAAGAAGAAGGGTACAAAGAACAGTGGAGCTAAGAAGGGGGTCAGCACAGACGAGAGAAAAGATGCCTCCATTCACAAGGGGAATTCTCACGAGAGAAGAGCAGGCCAGATGCACTCCTGTGGCAAGAAAGGCTAACCCAGCATAACATCACCACTGTGTCACATAAGCAAGGCTGAGGCACGAGTATGATGCTGAAAACACGGACTTATTTCCTCTTCAGCCCTGCACTGACTTCATCCACACGTGAAAAAGTACAGAGCTGAGAAAATGAAAAGTCGAAGGGCACACTGAAAACCTGAAAAGGCTTCACCATTTTAGACAACTAGACTAAACAAAACCTTTTAGCAGAAAAAGTCTTTCCTCACCAGACAGATTTCTGTTGCAACCAAGTAACTGAGCCTGTTAAACCATTCCACATAGGCTTCCAGAGTCCGGGTCTTCTTTTGATCTCCATAGCAGCTCTGCAGACAGAAGAAGGATAGCAACTTTCAGTGTAATCTTCATCTTTTCCCTGAGAGAGACATTTTGGCTTTCCACCTTGCCATCCCCAAACACTGTCAAGTAACCGGGAATAACTCAATTACCCAAAGTGACAAAGAGCTTAGAGGGAAAGCAGCAGTGATAGTATTTGAGCATGTATAACTTCTTCTTGACCTGTTGGCTCAGTAAAGCACTCAAGCAGGCATGTGGAATCCATCACCTGCTCTAAGTCCTACTGGCATGCTTTAAGGACTTAGGACAGACTTATGCAAACAATCAAAGCTAAGTATCTGCTCAAAGCTTCCTTGAATATGAACACTGTTTCAGTCCTCACTCCTGTCCAATTCATATAGTAGAGACAATATTATGCCCACTGCAAGTGCAGAAGGAAAACAGAGGCCAGCCCACTCCACTGTCACATTACGTTCAGTTGTTGATGCCAAATTAACATACTGCATCCTAATTTTGGGAGATCAGCTCTACTATTTTCATTGGATTATCCCTTCCCTAACCAGTGCTATTTGTTCTGTAGTGTCTTGGAATGATTCCCACACCACATTTCAGGGTTGCCTAAAAATGGGTAGACAGCAGTTTTAGTGATCTCTACCTACAAAATCATTTTCAGAGAGTGTCTGACTGAACATCAAATTGTAAACTTGAGTCATTCTATTCTGTTTGTCAGTTTTAGGGAGGACAGTAATTCAAGTTTTAACTGCCTATCTTTGGCACAGTTTATTTACAGAGCATGAGTCATCTTGAAAGCAGCACTCAAGGAGATGACAACTCTAGCACGATTAGCTAAAAACACTGCGTCTTTGCCCTTCATCTCACATGGATCTAGAGCTTACTGCCCCCTTTTTGTGATGTGTGCTCTTCCTGCAAATTGCCCCACTTGCCAGTTTGCTTCTAAGAGTTCAGTTTACTAAAAAGAACAGATGTTGAAAATGAGTAACGCAAAAGCCAAAGTTAAACTCAGCTTTTTTCCAGCTGTAGACCACATAGGTGGCCTGGAGAAAACATTCACAGGATTAAGTTCTCCCTTAGCTTAAATCAGAAAAAACAGCAAATGTGTTAATTTAAGTCAATTTGTTGGCTGAGATCTGGAGCTCCAGGAGTTGTCGTCCAGAAAAAAAAAGCATCAACAATATTTTTAAGAGGAATACTAAAGCATTTCCACTGTAAAGCTCATTTCTGCTGATCGCCATTTATTGCTGGACCTCACTTCCAGCTCATGGGGCACCTGAGCTCCAGGATGTTAAATGCCACATTTCAGAGCTGCTCCAGATCCGCTCCAATTACCTTGTCATTATCCAAAGGATCCTTTTGCACAAGTGCCTGGACAAATTCTTCTGGTCCAATATAATTGAGTCGCTCCTAAATAAAGCACACAAGCAGCCAAGTCATATCCTATGTTAACCTGCATTTCAAAAAGAGGGGAAGGATGAAATCATACTTGAAGTACAACAACTCACAAGCTCTATGTGTGTCAGCTGCTGTGCTAATGCGTAGGGATCATTGCAGACTGTGATTATGTCCCTCTGGATGGACTGGGGCTTGGTCTTTAGAACCGTGAGGCAATCTGTGGACGTGGCATTAATTTTTGCAAGTACTTCCTCATACTGGCTAACAGTGGCGAGCTTCCGAATCAGGTTCTGGAGGAGCTGCTGTACATTCTTCCGATACATCTGTCATGACATGAAACAATCGGAAGACATTTTCAAAATGTGAGAAGATAGTATTAAAGTCTGCATGACACCGCAACAGATTGATGCTGATACCTGTATTTGTTGTCAAGTTAAGATATGCTCTACTATGTGAGTTTCTAATATTGACATTTCATCAGACCAAAAGGAATCCAGCTGAGGATTTAAACACTGATTGTCTCACAGATTCAGTAGTGACCTGGTTAGCTCAAAGAACAGCAGAAAATACATGCACAATCTACTGGATGAAAAGTACCACCAATCACCACACAAAACACAAGAAATGAAAATACTCCATCTTCGCTTGGTTAAGACCACAGAAAAAACAATATATGGTCATTCACTGATGAAAAAAGGGCCTGCTTCTCTCTGGAGTAAATCAAGACCTAAAGTCAGAGTTAAAGCTTGCAGTAAATCTGAGAAAAAGGAGATGATAATAAAACCATCTCTCTTTTCTTTTACGTTGCAGACCTTTCCACATGGCGGTTTAAGTTAGCAGGAGTGACAAATTTAAGCAGGAGCAGGACTTGACTCTTAACTAGATAGATATGTATACCTGACCCCAAGGTGGTTACTCTTCCAAATTCCAGATACCATCCTAAATCCATTAAAGCAAAACCTAAGTGGCTGAAAAAAGGAGCATCCAAAACCCACTGACAGCACAGTAGAGTGTGATCAGTCCAAGGCAGGAATGTTTCCTGTATTCTAATGAATTTGTCATTCCCTCCAAAGCTGCCATTTTTATGGATTTCCAAATTTACTCAAATACAACAGCACTATCTTGGGTCAGAGTAATTCTGAAAGTCAGTTGTGTTCAACCAAGGCTGAATTTGTCTTGTTACTTGGTAAAGAGTTGCTTTCTGCTTAGATGTATTTTGATTTTCTAGACAAATACAAACAGCACAATTTTTCACCAGGGTGGGTGGGAAGAGAACAGGGTGATCACAAGCTCTTAAAAGGATCTACATTTTCCTCAGGAAGACACAGAAGTATTACTTCAAGCGCTGCACTTCCATAAACAGGTGTTAGGTGACATACACACAGACTTGCTTCACTGACCCATTCCCTTCCAAATTCTTTGAAATTTCATGTAAGAGAACTTTATGAAACATTTTCTTGCCCAGCTGGTAATCAGCTGAGAATGAAAAAACATCTAAAATACTCAGGATGAATTCTGGCTACTGATGGAAATCACATAAAGATCAGTGGGTTAAGCTTTGAAGCAAAAAAATAAACCTTGCCTGCTTTTGTGGGTCATGTCAACCCAGAACTGACAACAAAATCAGGGAAAAAACAGGGGAAGACACAAAGCTGAACCACTTAATTCTGGTCAATTGGCTTCTGTAGCTGGAAAACCCCAGAGAAAAGGCAAACTGGCACAGATACCCTCCAAACCAGAACAAAAAATCAGGGTAATTAGCCCACATCTGATCTAACAGCAGTTCAACGTAAAAAACATCCCTGTGTCCAGTGATGAGGTAAAACTCTCTTGGCACAAAGGCAGAAGGAAATGCCAATACACCTCACAGATGTACCTGAGCCCACAAAACTGACATCCCTCTGCTCCTTTGAGCCTCAGTCTCCTCTTGAGCAGAGGCACTGTCCTCAAGGCATTCTGTGTAAGAATAAGTCTGTACTGAACTTTGCACCCATAACAGGTTTTTGCTGCTGGATCATTACTTAATCTCATGCATTTTTTGATATCATATAGATATATATTTAACAACACAGCAGTGAACTGACAGAATATGTCTTTTATCAATTAGATATTAGTTTGATTGTAGTATGGCTACCAGTCAGCCTAAACATATGGCCTTTCTCTAAATTAGGTTTACCTTTTCCACTCATTTGTCCCACAGTCTCATTTTTTATTATATATTCACACTGACAATGCTGATATTTACTTATATTTAAAAACCTCTGACGATTGGACAGCATGGGAGAAAGTAATGGGACACTTCACCTCAAGATCACCCTTTTGTGTCTGTCCTATATGGATAGTGACTGGAAATACTATTACTACTTGCTAGATATGGAATATCATATGTTAAATGAGTTTCCACAGTCAATCTTACTGTATGATATTAAGGTGGGGGAAAAAAAACACAAAAGGTCAGCATAATGTTGGGCTGCACTTGAAGACATCAGGATACAGGACGTGGCTTTGGTGTGACTGCATACGCTCATCAAGTGTTTCGCAGAAAAAGCAGAAAAAGCCACTGATAAATGTTTATATGGAACTAATCAGGAAATGGGAGGCAATGGCTTATGGGAAAGGTTTCAAAAGTTATACCTTGAAAGAAAGGTCAGTTTAGCGGTAAAAGGGACCAGAACAATCTAGAAATCTCATGAGCATGATGACCTCAGAGGACACAGAGAAGGAACAAGTGGAAGGAACGGAATTAAATTGTGGGAGAAGAGGGAGGAAAAAATAAACCCACCAAGGTTTTTCCAAAGACTTTTTTTTGGTGGAGCAGTATGTTAGTGTGGTGAACAGTTTTACTTGGACTCTTACTGATAGCTCTTAACAGTACTGGAGCACGATAATTCGGGAAGTGGAATAAGAAGCTAGAAGTAGAAGAGCTGTAGTGAATAGTAATAGGAAACAATGCTTCTTTTGTATCCTTCAAGGTAATGACTCATACAAAGCCAAGCAATCTGTAGAAAAGCAAGGTCAAGGAAGTTGCCATTTACTGTTCCAAGCAGTTCACAATAACGCAAGTCAATTTACTGCAGCGCTTGCTTTTCCTTTGTCTTTCTAAAGGAAATCCCAAAGTCAAAAAAAGCGCAAAGCTAGAGCTAGGAAAGATCTATAGCTTGCTGCCAGAGTAAGATTGCTCCATAGCGCTCATTTTCTAGCAGTTTCTACATCTACCTTTCCCCTCAATAAATGATTTCACTGTTTAAACTGTCTGTATTGCCAGAAACTTCACTGTAGACAACCTTTCCCTGTTGCCATTTCACTCTTGCATCCACCAACTCAACTTGCCCCAGGCTAAACAGCTCACTCTTTTTGTGCCAGTGGGTATTTTTCAAGTGGGTATGAGTCCTCAACCTTATTATTCTTCCTTGAACTGAACTTCAGTTCCCTATCTTTCTACTAAGAGTACCCAGAAACAAAGTAACAGTGCAGGAGCACTGTACAAGGAAAAGTGCCTCCTGTCATCCCCACAGTGAAGACAAACATATTGCCTCTCCACAGTCCAAAGCACCATGTAGCTATCTTGCAGCAACTCTAAGCTTGCCCATCAAATTTGGTATCTTTTTCATTTGTATTTCATACTGTATCTCACTCTCTTCTGTCTTCTTTTGTCCCTCCCCACTTTCACAACATCAAAATGTATTTCAGCTTCCAAATTCAGTTTAGGTTTCTTCTCTTCCATCCTTGTTTACAGTCTCTCAAGATCTTTCCAGGCCTTTGGCAGCACTCGCAACTCCTCCCATTAAAGCTTACCTACATGCTTGTTAACATGCCATCTACTGCCTCGTCCATATCCTCGTTCCTGAGGAACCCTAGAAACACGATGCCATTTAGCAATTGCTCTTTGCGTTTATAGTTCTTCCAAATGCCACTCCAGTGTCTTTTGTAATCTTAGTATTATGCCAGCTGCACATGATCTGCTTATTGAAACCTTGTTAATTGCCTTTCCACTAAGTGAATATAAGCCTTGGCTTTTGGCTGAGTTTATTTCAGTATTTACAAGACAAGCATCAGTTAAGCATCAAAATATTTCATAATACCTCCATGAAACTTTACTTCCATCTGAGAACTGGGACTTAGAAAAAGGTCAAGTGATTTCCTTGTGTGCTCCATCCAGAGGAAGGAATATGACAGACTTCCTCTGAGTCCATATCTGATGCTTTAAGCTCATGACAATTTTTCCTGGACCATTTTTCTTTTAGAAACTTTTTCCCAAGCCTGCTATAACTCTTCCATTGACCTACAGGTCAAGAGGCCTGATTCTAACACACCTTGCTCACACAAATCAAAGAAATTAGCATCATTGGTAGGGATTTCTCAGATATGCATGGCTTCCAAGTGTCTAGCTTCTTCCAAGCAGAATCACTAACATGAAAAATACTAACATCCACCAAGTTGTGTCTGTCTGCACAATATGCAGTTATATCATGGGTTTAGGGATGGAGTGAACCTTGCCTGTGCTTTGAAAAGGATCTGCTTATGCTGTGTGGCCTAGGTACTGGACAGAACTTTTTGCCTACCACCACCTTCATAATAAGTTAGCTTAGCCACCCAGAGCCATATCATGTCATTAAGAACAAACCTGCAATATCAAAGTATTAGAGGAATGCCTTTTTATCCAATAACTTTGTGTACAGACAACTTACCTCATCACCACTGGCTATTCTTTGTGCCAGCTCCTTTAAGTTCCTCATCATTCTTTCGTCTCGGAAATCATAAGGAAAGGTCTCTGTCCATTCAGTCAACAACTGTAGGATTTTGGGTGCAATTTTTCGTATCCGGTTCTATTTGAAAACGGTAAGGAGGAATGTTACATGTAACAGCAATACAGCACATATCTAACCCAAAGGAAACAGAATTCCCTTCCGTAGGATACTGTGGAGCATAAGGGTACGAAGCTGAGTTAAACTTTTAAGCTTAATTTAATTCAGCATTGGATTACTGGCCAGAGCCAATACCCATTGAAGCCAATGAAGAGACTCTCATTTGCTTAACTGACCTGGAAATTAGGCCCCAGGTAGGTGGAAATCTTAGAATGATTCCCCTCATTATCAGGAGTGTCTCAGTGCAAGACATTTATTAGTGTTTCCATAACTTATGGCTAACTACAAACAATGAAAGTGATAAGCTTCAGTTCTGCCAAGACTTATGCACACACTATACCTTATAGTGAGAAAGAAGTGGAATTATTCAAGTATCTTAATTTAATTTGTGTAATTTTCTACTCGGGTGGAGGTTCTATCTGAAACTCTCTAATGCTATCTGAATTCTATCTAATCATCCTGCCCCCTTTCAACTCTAGACATGACACAGAAAAACCCATGCATTCCTATGCAAAGGGGCCAGCAATCTAAGCCACTCCGCAAAGACTATAGCAAGAGTGTAGCTTAAGTATGCGAGACAGGTCAGTGTAATTCCCATTGACGCACTTAATTCATCGTTATGTCTTTCCAATATTTTGGCATTACACATCAAGACATTCGGAACCCTGAAACAAAAGCAACCACTGCAGGGCCAGTGCAGGATACATCATTAACAGCAAGCACTTTTGTTTCTGGCCCATGTATTGGTAAAACAAACAGTGCAGCAGCAGCAACAGTCTTCACAGAGGACAGGCTGAGCAGTGTGGAAATTTCCCATGAATGTCAGTGAATAAAGGGTCTAATTCTAGTTGCTTGTATCAGATTTTCAACCTGTTTAATCCTATTGAGGACTCTCTTGAGTAGGAATATTTTGCTGTGGGCAGGGTAGAGACATTTGACTGGAACTAATAGGAGTCCCTGAGAGTGCAGGATCTTACCTTGTCCAGGCCAGGCTCACTTAGTCTTTGCTGCTCAATGCACAGATGGCAGACTTTGGCCATGAGCTCATATGGATGCATGAATAGGCGTGAACTGAGAAGGAAGGTGAAGATGTATGTCCTCTGCAAACAAGAGGAAGAGAAAGGGATAAATTACTACCAGTTTTATATTTTCTCAGAATGCGTTCCTGACAAATCAGTTTCTAATACTTTACTATCTGCAGAAGAAAACTCTGCATGTGGCTGTGCCAAGAGCTATTACTACAGCAGTAAGCATTTAATTTAACACTTGTCACTGCTGCAGAATCAGTGTTATAAATTCATGCTTGAGCAAAGTTATGAAAGATTTAACCAAAACAAGGCAGGGCAGGACTGGTTTAGCTCTCCTGTTGCACACAGTCTTACTACAAGCTTAGTATGTGAAATTACTCAGAATAAAATTTCAGCTCATCTTCTCTTGCTCTACAGTAAACCTTTGTGAGAGCCATGACCAGATTACATAACTCTTTCTAGCCCAACAATGGATTAAAATTCATGCTGCAAGTCCAAGCTACTTAGAATACCAACAGAGAAATTCTGTCTCCTTCCACGTTGCTAGTGAAAGTAAATAGTCTTCAGAAAAAGAACAAAAAAAGATGCCAGTTGACCCGATTGTTGAGTTGACTCCATTTCACCACATACACCATCTTTACTACACTGGGTTGCCTGTCTGACCTCAGTAAACTGCACACTATGACCTTGTACTTCCTTTAAGAGTCCCCAAATACTGTTCATTTCTCATAGCATCACTTGTCTCCTGGATGAAAGCGGAGGGAACTACATAGCTTCATTTTACAGAATAAAAATTAGTAACCCATTCTGAGGTTATAAGGAGAGGCTCCTTATTTTGCTTTAATTTTCCATATATCATGATTTGAACTCATTGTGAGATAGATATTCAAAATATCCACTCCACTCCCCACACTGCCAGTAGTTAAGTACCTATGGCACCCACAAGAAAGACTCTACAATGTTCTAGTTCTAGGGACTTGGAATAAATCATCATGTTTGACCAATTGGTGTCTAAATTGCTACGTTTATATTTTACATTAAGCACTAATGGATAAGCATTAGCTTAAGCACAGTCCTGTGCTGCTGTTAACTCTGACACAAGTTAAAAAAGATCCTGTCTTGGAGACATGAATAGATCTATGACAATAAAAGAAGCTGAATATAAGCAGTTATATCTTCAGCAGGAGCCTTTCAACAAGCAGAGATACAGTTTCATCGTCCCTCAGTCAGGCCCAACTGCCCCCCCCGACCTTTTGATATCATTCTTCTTTTCTAAGAATTATATAAAATGTCTCAATTCATGGATGCATCTAGACAAAAGTGATGACAAACGTCCTGTTCTCATGTCCAGCCTCTGCTGATTCCAAACAGTGTGGTACTAGTTCAACAGTTCAGTTGCTAATTGCAAGACACATGTGGACCTCAGATGAGCAATGGGAAATATGCATTAAAAACTGCTTGTTTTTACACTAAATACATTCATCCTGTCACGCCGGTGGTCATGCCTTTCTCCTCAGCTTGCCTGACAGATTTTTAAGGGTCAATGGTACACACATTCCGTCAAACAGTAAGCCACACTAGATACTTACTTTATAAATGAGTCATCAGGGTTGCGCACCTCACAAGAGGAGCAATAAAGAATTAGACTTCCTAGGTTAGGTGAGGTACTGCATGTTACACTCACATGAAGCATATATTTATCCTATCATTGCTGATCAGTCACTTGCTTTTGCTGCACATGTGAAAGTTCCCCTTTACAAGATGTATCAGGCCTAGCCATATAGTTAGCTGCGTATACAGACTTACATCAGGATAGTAATCTACATTGGGTACCAAGTGCTGGATCAGAGCTTCCAGAGACCCCGACAGGAGGTTGTTGTCATTGTAATAGAGCCCTCCACAGTTGTCCTCTTTTGACTGATACAGGTTCCTGTTGTGGCTGTTGCTGTCAAACATAGCTGCAAAGGGAGGCGTCTGTGGCATCCTTGCCTGAGGAGACACACAAAAGAGACACGGGATAATTACCAGAAGGTAAGGTGCAATGTAAGAGGCTTTCTACACTCCAGAGATAGTACTGCACTAGGAAGAAAACCCAGCATCACACCCTGAGTTGCTTGCACAAAGCAGTAAAGATTGCACTGCCTTCCAGCCCATGAAGATTTCTCAAGAAAGGGCCAATGCAGACTCTCATCACTGCCTGTCTATTGCAATTGCCAGGCACTTCTTTTGTATCTTGCTGTTTTTTCATTAAATTACAGATAAGAGGTCAAGGTTAAGAGTTAAAAGGAGCATACAAGAATCCTGACAGGTTTTGGGAACTCAAGCTTTCTGTAAAGCTTTTGGGGACATGGCATAACATTCATTGACAACTTTGGGCAAATCCTGACAGTAGCTACCTAAGAGCAGCACTCTGATGGGGAAGCATGTTCAGGCTGTCATGGGCTGACAGAGCTGCAGTCAGTGCAGAAAGAGAGACTGAAGTGAAACCCTGAAGAGGGTACATGTGAGGACAGTCTCCTCATGCGACACGACAGCTGTAATCAAAAGCTCCAATTTCCCAACTCCACCCTGGTAAATCAGTGCTGGGTTTTTCCAATTACACTGTGACAGGTGTGACCCAGGCTAAAGTCTGATGCCTCAGCACATCTGTCTCCACCTACTTTCTGAGTGGCTCCACAGAAATTTGGAAAAATATGCCTGTGTACAGTTGCTTACCAATGTTTTCCAAGTTCACCAATGATATCAAAGATGTGAGCAGAGTCAGAGATCTGTTAAACCCTCTCTCCAAATTCTGTGACAATGTGAAAAATCCGTCCCTGTGTTTTTCAGCTTCAGATTTGCTTAATACTTAAGGAAAAATAAAGCAATTACTCATCAGTCTGCATCTTAAAGCCTGTGCAATAAAAATGTCTTACCAAGGAAAAGATCAGCCAGTGCTGCAGGCTGTTCAGTCATCCAGAGTAGTGGGTGGGTGGCAAGGGGGCTATGACCACCCAAGAGCTCTGTTGGTGATGCAGTGTGTGAAAAGGCCAAAAGATAAAATCTCTCTGATTACTAGAGAGTTGAGTTATACTCTCCTTCCCTCTCCTCCCCCCTCCCCTGCCTTCTGGGAGTAGCAGTTCTTGTCAGTTTGAGGAACCTAGGTTTTATAGCCTTCACTGTAAGGTAAGTTTGTGCTTAATTGTAGCCACAAAGATGTGCTGGTTTTAACTCTACTACAGCAGTTACTAGGCTATGAGTGCTAATGGGCCAGCCGCATTCGGGGACCAGACAGATCAAATGCACTGCTTCCCATCCTCCCCACAACTGGGAGACAAGGGAGATCAAATTGAGAAGACAATACCACAGGCTGCCATGCTCGTGTGTTGACAGAGCATGTGTGTGTGCCTGAGAAAAGCATTAATGCTTCTGAGCCATGATTGTAAGTACAGATGCTGTTGCTTTTCTCTTCATTGTATCAAATCCTATTTGGGAAAAGGCTCTTTAAAGTCACAAACCTCAGCGAACACCAGTGTGTGAAGGCACCCCATTTTGAGAACAATTAGTGATGTGACAGCCTGGAGATAAATAGTGTGCTGCCATCTGTGTGCTCCGCAACTCACAACAAAGCACTTTTCAGAGTGAGCTCAGTGGAGATGAGAAGATATTAAGTTATTAGCCAGATTCCTGGGGACCTGAAGCACCACATAGAAAGCCACAGACCTGCTGCTGCTGGCAGCATGTCCGGACATCGGAGGCATTCAAACAAGCACAAGACTGAGGGATTCAGTAAGTACACAGTAAGAGAAAGGCAAAAACGGTTGCAAAGACAGAGAGTGACAGTGAAGAGAGCCTCCTGGCCTACATGACCTGTGCTAATCCTGCCTTGCGAGATGCCAAAAGATATCTGCATCAAAATGGGAGTGAGGAGTCTCCATGTCTGAAAAGTGACATTAGTCGCTCTCTGCAGCTGTTCAACCAGCAATTAAATCCCATCCAGCCCAATGAATTGGGACAAGAGAAAAATAAAGTAAATACACATGCCACAGCATAACAGCACGAGGTGCAGGACTGAACAAAACAAGGTTCCCGTACAACAGAGTTCAAATCACTGGGCAGGTGAGATGCAACCCAACCATGGCCATGCTCTGCAACGATAAAGCATTCTGATGCATAAAGACTCTTGGTCTTTCAGGCGCTTTGCAAGGCTAGCAAAGTTTAAGAAACAAAATATTACTAAGGAGCTGACAGGAACCTTCTGCGGCATTTCCTAGGTTTTCATACTATGTAAAGCTCACCAGGTTTTAATTGCAAACCACAGACTTGAACAAATCCAAAATATTCTGCAGCCCACTGACACTGAAGGATGTCCTGTTTGCACCAAAATTCACAAGTCTTTTCAGCTACTGTAGCAAAATTTATTCAGCCAGAAGGCAAGTGGTAGTGGACAGTGTGTAAACACTGCCACCCACCAAACGTTTGTAGGCCTGTGGCTCCAAGGTAATACTCCACAGACAAAGTGAGAAAGGCTAGTTTGCGTCTGCAAAACAACTTGACATCAATATTGGAACTGTAAAAAAACAAGGAGAGTATTTGTTTCAATCCAGATCTCATATTAATCAAAACAGCCCAATTCAGGGTGAGACTGGAATCTGCAGAGTGTTTTAGCCAGCCTAGCCAGCAATTAGTTGTGATTTCATGTAACCCTCACCACCCAAAGCAGACTCAGGTAGTATCTCATTTCATTGGTGATACAATGATTGGGGAAAACCTCCACTTCTACAATACCACTAACTTCTAGCATGGTAAGAACTGAAAAAGGTGTGAATCACAGAAGTGTTTTTCTCCAACTGCCCATGAAAATACGAGGCTTCTTAGAAGGTCAGCAGGCAGTGCTTAAATTCTAATAACTAACTCCCAAAGGGAATGAGACCTTTTTGAAGCTTGCAGTCCCCTAACTCTCAGCACAAAATTACTCCCAGGACCACATGGATCTTTCTTCAGACAAAACTAAATTTGAGACACACAGAGCCTCCTAGTGCCTCATCAAGAGGAAAATAAAAGTCATCATGTCATTAATAGATATACTGATTCATAACAATAAAATAAAATTACCAAAAGTCTGGCCCTGAAAGGTACATATTGGCTCACTTGTTTGCTATCTATTTCTGGAAGCTGCTCGATAGAGATGGTTCAGTTCTGTTTCAGTGAGACATCAAGTTGTACTAGCAAAAAGCTGTTCTGTATGCTCCACATTCAGACACTGAGGATTTCACTTGCAAAGTGAACAAGACCACAGGACACGTTCTCCATGTGATGAAAAGGGATGATATCAAAGTGTGACAGAGATAAATATAGCATAGTCAACAGGATGATTCATGTAACACGTGCTTTTCCAGCAGGACCCCTTTATTACCTTGACCTTGACTCTTCTGGCGTATTTTATATGGAGGTGGAGACACAAAGCAGCATGCTTAGCTCTAATTAGCTCAGGAGCTAAACACATAATACCAAACCCTGCCTTCAGAATAACTTGAGTGCAATTGAAATTTGGTCACAGAGCAGAACCTGTTCCACAAAGCCTTTGCATATAGAGCAGAGGTATCTTGGGACCTAACCACAGCAATACAATGTCTGACAAGCAGGAATTAGAAAAAAGACATGAAATATGATTCTAGTGAAAATCATCCTGAGAGTTAAAACCGGAACCTTTTAACTGGGCTTTGGAAACACTTGGCTACCACTAACATGGAAAACATTTTTCTCTCTTCTCTTCCCCCCCCCCCCCTTTTTTTTTTTTTTTTTACAAGAAGCAAAAGAGGGGCTTTTTTTTTTGGTTAAAGATCTGACTTGAAGGAAAGAGCAATGAAATAATTTCCTGGCTCTATCAGTGATGTCCTCCTGTGACAGAGTGAAGTTGATAACTCTCTGCATTGTGGAAAAAGGAATAAAACATTTTTTCTGCATTTAGTATCATTATGGAAAACGTGAAATCTTGGGCATTAAGGTCCAAATTCTGACTTTGAGTATCCTCTGACAAGAAAGAAGTCTCAGTCTTCCCAGTAACAGTAGTGTAAATAGAAAGCCAGAGCCAAAGACAATGTGCTCAAAACCCCACCATTTCCTGGAGGAGTTGAGTTCCAGTTTGGCAAAACTAAAGGAATCAGATGTAGCTTCCAGGCTGCTAAGTGCTTGTCCAAACCTCCATGTTCAGCAACAGAAAAAAAAAATGTTTTCTACTAGCAACAGTGGAAGGTTGCATTGGTTTGTTTTCTTTTAATTTACATTGAAGAGCTCAGTCTGCAGGTCAGGTATATAAAACAAAACCAACAATACAGACAGCTTGTATCCTTTATAGAAGCACCCACTGAGGGGTTCAGTAGTAGCCCCAAAAGGTGCCTTTAAAGCCACTGCCAAATATTTTCAGCTCCTATGTTATGTACAGGTATCTCCCATACTACATCCCTCAACCAGAGGAATGGTGACTGAATTTGTTATGAGTCCCAAGGCACACCTCATAGAAGATGCAAACCTCAGTGTGCAATTACATTCCCTCCGAGCTGCTTCACCATACAGTCAGAAGCCCCAAACCGCATTTAGCAGGTGATTACCATCCCCCATCGTTCTTAAGGATGCGCTTATAAAATTGAGGTATGGCAAAACAAAAGACTGCTGGGGAAAGGACTACGAATCTTAACAGCTTGCACCAATCTGGGAAAGTCTGAGCAAGTCAGAATAAGCCTGGCTTTAACATACAGAAAGGAAGTAAGGATTAGGTGCTTGCCAGCAACATTCAGCTTTCTCTTAAGTGTTTCTGAAAAGTGTGGAGTATTTTAGACAATGACCCAGGTTACCCAAAACAAAAGCATACCAGACAGAGGCCACTGGTTGCATTCCATACAGCTGCGTATGTGTGCTTTGCTTACAAAGCATTTGTATTTTGCACTGAAAGGTAAAGTGATATTCTACAGCTCAAGCTATTGAGAAGATAGGAAACCTGAAAAACTCCCAGATCCGTGCTTCATATGCCTTACTTGCAGAAACTAAGATCACAGAACTATCCCAGCTCAAGTCTTCTTGCTTCCATTCTTCCATGAATAATTTGCCATACAATTCTGGCAGTGTGAGTTCAGCACTTACAGTTCCTTCCTAGAAATACTTCTTATTAACTGTATCTTGTAAGAGGCAGAGTACAGAATGGTATTTCATATTCACATAGGAGATGGAAAGAGGAGTGACATGGGCTTTTGCCTGGCTGAAATCGAGAGCAAGATTAAGAGCAACTCAGAAGGAATCCAACACAGAGTAACATGAGGACTAAAACTATCCATAGGTGGTACTGCTGGATGGTGACATAAAAGTACAAATACATCTTGCACACAGCAGAGACCAGTGAATTGCAGTCTCTGGCAGCACAAGCAAAGACCCGAGGCAGGCATAACAAACCCACCTGAGCCTTGAGATACTTCTTAATTTTCACTAAAACAGCAGAGGATGAACAATTTTGTAAAGTTCTCAAAAGATTATCCAGGCAACAGGCTGCAAAGGAAAAAGAAAAACTCCAGTAAGTGAAGAAGAAACCAGGAACTGAATTTCAATGAAAGGCATTTTCCTCCTGAATGTGCCAAGGAACTCGTTCTTGGATCTATAAATAGATTCAGCTGATGATGCAGGAAGGTCAGATGCAGCACTGCTGACTGATCACTCACGTATGAGAACTTTGGCACAGTAATTAAGTAATTAATAAGTAATTAAGTAAGAATCACTTGAAACTGAAGTCCTTGGATACTGAACTGCAAAAGTGTGATGGATATGAATGCATTTGTGTGTATGCTTGGGAGCATTAGGAAAAGTGCAGGGGGTTTAAGAATGCCTTGAATTTCTCAAAATCTGCAAGGGTGGAAAAAGGGAAGAAAACAAACTTCTTGATGCCGATGTGCTGCAAATCCATGTCCCTTGCTTAAGCCCCAAGAACCAACCCCCCTTCTACCCTTTCCCTATGCTCTTCTCCTGTGGGGCAGGAAGCATGACACGAGTCTAATGATGCTGAGGGTGGCCGTGCCACAGCATTGCTGCAGTGGCAGACAAGCACACACAGGCTAACTACATCATGGCAAAAATCCCAACTGCAGGAAAATTACCCAGGCCAAGGGAGAGGACAGGATATATGTTCCTTCCAACCAAAACACATGGAACGATTTGTCTGTATTGCAGGACACAAAAAAGCAGCAGCCTTGAAACACAGAACATGAAAAGACCACACATATAACACATTAGCTTTCTCAACACACTTGTACCTTACCATGATCACAACGCAGCTGAGATTTCTATGTATAGGTTAAACCTAAGGAAGCCACAATTATTAAAAAAGACACTATATGAAGTGTGCTCCATCACTGACTGATTAATCTTTTTACTAAGTGCATTTGTAAGTTATTTTTTAATTTATGGACAATTTCTTGATCTGGATGATGTCCTTTTAACATTTTAATTCCATTTTTAGTTCAAAATAAGGCTGTTCTCCCATAAATGTGGGGGTTTTTAGCCTTGTAAATCTCTTAGATAATCCCACATCTTTTTTTTTTTCCCAGTTTCAGAGAAGAAGTTTAAAACATGAGTCATACAGGATAAGTATCTGTTACAAGTGACATGATGGGTTAGCACAGCAGTAACTATATGACATAGGCCACGAGAGATTCTAGAAAAGTTCCACCCATTGCACACTCCATAGTGACTCCTGTAAAGCTCAAGTGATTTACAGAATGAATGAAATGGAAAAGGATGCACAAAGGCCTCAGACCAGCCAAAGCATGCAATGAAATACCGCCCATCTTAAACAACAGACAATGCATATAGCTACTCTTTTCTACCAAAATTTATGAGCAGACAGCTGGACTGAAAGCAAAGAAGTTTTGATAGACAACCAATACTGGGATCACATTAAGAAACAACACCCCCCTGATCTATTTCCTTTAGAAAAATTCATTAATGGATTGTCCTCCAAGCACTTTGTTTAAAACCAAACCAATGCACAAGCTGAGTATGATCTCAGTCCTACGTGTTAAATTTCATTCAAAATCAAATACCATCAGCAAAGGCAGACAGCCTACTGGCTGGCCAGCACAAAGTGTTAAGAAATTGGCTGGAACTCCTGATGGCAAAATCGAGAGCTTTGAAATAAGAGTACAAGTATAGTAAATGCAAAGAAAACACAAGCACGCTACTAAGGCTTTATGCCTTTTTAACTTACTGAAGCAGGGTAGGGTTTTTAGAAGTACACAGCATTCCCCTAACTGCACCCAGTGAAGTACAGAAGAGTTTTGCCATTTGTTCTGTTGAGAACAGAGGGCTCTTAAATATTACAGTCATAAAAGGCCCACCTCTCTATTCAGCCAGCTGCAGACTGGCTCTGTCAGGGCTCCCATCCCACCAGCAAGGTGCAGAGCTCTACAGATCTGAGGAGGTTACTATCCCAGACTTCTGCGCTGCTGAGCGGACAGCTGAGCTGCTGCTCATCAATCAGCTGATGAACTGCTGCAGTTTGCAGTCAGGAGTTTTAAGGCAAATAAACAGCAGTGATGACTTACTTCAAAACATCATGCTGTAAACCGAGTGATTCAGCAGCTGATTCACTGTGGCTCAGCTGTCCAGGAACGGGGCGTGGGGTGGCGTGGACAGCTGGGACCTGCGATGTCATCCATGCTATGCCATCCTCACTAGTGAATCAGAACCCTGACACTGGATATAATTTCCGTAGTGTGTTGCTGCATACTTCAAACTGAAGAAACAGAAAATTGATGTTGTCAATAAAGATGGGAACAGTTTCCCCTACACTATCATCAGAAGAGTATCACTGATTTCAATGTGGTATTAGACTCCTACTAACCTTAGGGAATATGATCCATTTTATGCAACAGGGATGTAAACCTCTGTAATCCTAACCCACCTCAGGTGACCAAGGCCAAAAGATACACTTTCTCTATCTGCATGGTCAGTAGCTAAGTGTGGGTCCAAACTAGTTCACAGCGATCACCAGCTTCATCAAGAACTGTTCACACATCTGTTCACAGTCAACAGAAAAAACATCATTTCAGTGCTTAGACCTGGCAGCTGGGAGCTTGGATCTGCTTCTGACTCTGCTACAAGCTCCTCATGTGGCTTTAGTCAAGTCACTCAGTTTCTCATTACTGCATTCCTCTGCCTGACAGTACAAAGAGGGATTAGTGTGGGGTTATTTTCTGTCATTAAGTTCCCAGATCTTTTTTCCAAAGGTGTACAGAAGGTATATCATACTATATTAATGCCAGAGGCACAGTACTAGCCTTAAGTATGAAGCTCTCTTGGCATGGTTCCTTCTTCAACCTCACCAAAGCAAGACATCTTCCGAATCCAAAAGCTGTTGCTCCTTGCAATGCATGCTTGGCCTTTTGGTGAAACCTACACTTCAGAAGAAAGCACCATTCCCTTTTATAATCATAATAGACAGCCAAATTATAATTTGCAGCACCAAGCTGTAATAGTGTTAAATAACAGTACTTAATTTTGTTTAACTGGTTCTACCTAAAACCTCATCGCCACAAGTCTCTTGTCCATTTAGGTGATGCAGAAAAAATGCTGGTTTAAGGTGAATAGTTCACATAATCTCTGTTTTTCCATTTACTAAGACCTTATGTTTCCATGAACAGTGCAGAATTTTTACTGACACTTACAGACACGCAGCAGGTTGAAAGCAGTATATGTAGAGTTTCTGCAGTAGAAATACTTCTGTTAAAAACACACAACAACAAAAATATACCTTGCATGTTTAGGTTGAAGATAAAAAGGGATGGTCCCACTTTGGCAGTTATGAAAGCAAGTACAGCTCTGTATCCAGATCAGTTATATTTGCCTCACACCCATTTACACCTGGGCTGAATATCAGCCAGTGGTTTCTATACCAGAGCCAGGTCTGTGGTATAGGTGACTTGTAAAACAGTTGGCTCCAATCAGCTTGACGGGCTCCTTGGGAAATCAAGGAGAACAGTCTAGCCAAACTGACTGAAAATAGTTTTTTTCCTAGTCTAGGCAAGGCCATAGCACAAATCTCCTCCACTCATGCGCAGCATCTGCTGGTTTGTGTCAGCCTTTAAGACCCGGCAGCAGTTCCCATGCTTGACTGAAGGTGGACCCTTGGTCTCTGTAATCGATGGGTCAAAGTCTCCTTGCCTTGAAAAAATTACACCTATTAAGTCAACACACAGTAGGTATGGTATTGAGCAAACGTGTACCAGCTTGGGTTGTGAAAGGATCATTGTAAACACAGGCTAATAGTGTCTGAATCCCTGCAGGATGTTTAAGGGAGGATCAACTCGCAGCCCTGATGGGCAGGTACTGTCAGGTCAGCATGCTGCTTTTATGCGGAAAGCACCTGGCTTTGTATCAATGAGAGCAATTATCTCAGAAAATATCCCACTCCCCAATCTGAGTCAAGCATATTTATCCCCTGTCTTATTGCTTATGAATCTAAACATCTCATTGTGCTGGGTGATGCAGACTCACAGCTTCCCAGGCTCATCTCCCTACTGGCGTGTAACCTGCTATTTCTGGCCCTATTTCCAGACGTGACAAGATGCAAGCAGAGTACCTGACCGCACAGGAGGGGCAGGTGACCTGGGGAACATTTTACTCTGGGGAGAAGATGCATTTTAATGAATCAAAAACAAAATAGACAGAATACGTGGATCTGAGTTATGCAGTGCTATTCTAGAACCGCCTAGGAAGATTGAGCTGTATTGTTTCCATGATCCTGCTCATTTTCTAATTAAAAATACAGCCATACTGAATACCATCCGTTCATGTTTCTCACTGTAGTTATTTAGTTTTTTTAATACTCACAGCAGCTGTAATAGACAAGAAATTAGCAATAGCTTTCAGGTAGAGTCTTTGCCTCCTGTTTGTCAATTATGTATTGTTCTTGCTGTGGCTGCAAAATGCACTCTGGAACTTTTGCTTGCAAGCTCATTTTCTAGCAAAGTGTTCATTAGATGATGTGACTTGGTCCCACAAACCCACGCCAAGCACAGGGCACTTGTCAGTGCTTGCAGAGTACACCTGTTTACCTACTAACATTTGGGAAAAGATGCTTAAGTATGAGCAGTCATAAATTCTGTCTCCATTGAAACACAGGTATCCTATTCCAACTGACAGCTTCTTCCTGCACTGCCCAACCACGTACTGAACAGCAGAACAGTGCTCCAATGACTGAAGAAAAGGAAGATATGTTGAGACAAAGGCAAAACTAGCTTTTCATTTAGGAACACTGCATAAAGATACAAGGAAATAAATGGTTCGGATCATCTCTATCTCCAAAAGATGAGGGCTGTCTTCTGAAGCCTACTCTTTAAATTAAATCTCCTATAACAGCTCTTCTGCTCAACGCTGGAGCTTTGACACTAATGTCTCCAAAGGGGTGAGAAGGATCACAGTTAATGGAAGGAGCTCTACAAACTGACCAGGTACACAGTTGCAAAGAATGACACACCCACATCAAGGATGTGCAAGAGTGAAGTGAGCACCACAAGCTGGCCCTTTCCCAAGTCATTTGACTGAGCTCCCACCACGTTTTCTAAGCATAATGACACTCTAGTTAAAATCAGTACTAGCTGACTGACTGCAACCTTGTGTAGAAAGAAAAGCTTCTAAACCCTCTGATTTCAATAGGAAATCTTTGGAGTGTGAAGCATCCGATACTTCTTATACCTCCTCTCTTTGCACAAGACACCTAGAGCTTGATATTCAGAAAAGCTTAGAGCCACAATGCATCCCTGTTATCAGGAGCGTTCAGCATCTTTGTCCCTCAAACATCACTTAACCCTTTCACAGATGATCATTTCAGAGGTGCTTGAGAGTACCAGTTCTACTAAGTTTTAACCTTTAGCTTTGCAGCACTTTTCCAAAGGGAACACCAATGCCCAAATAGTCATGTAGTCAAAGGTAGCCAAGAAAGATCCCACCCACTCAATTTTGTCACCTCTAGTAGGTGTCATAACACCAGATCCTTACAGCGACGTAGCACAAACTGGCAATATGATCCACAAACAGCTCCTTCCTATCTTCACTGCAATAAAAACTCACTTTTTAACTACTCCAAGTTACAAAAATAAACTTCCATGTTTTCAGCTTTTTCAGTTCACATTTCTTTACTGATGGGGCTCCAGTGTTGAACTATACCTGTCATTTCTGACACAGTGTGACAGCAGGTCTTCACCTTGCAGACCATATGGTGACCCACTGCATTCCCAAAGGACTGTTTAGATAACTCATACAACTGGAGCACAAGTAACAACACACTGTTCTGTCCCCAGGAACCTCAGCAGAAAGAAACCATGAAAGAATGTGAACCAATGGGGATTCATTGTACCATACAAAAAAGCATTTCACTCAGTGTGTGGCACCACTGTGAGCTTAACCCCCGATAAACCAGAACTTGCTTTCCTCTTTTACGAAGAGTTAACAAAACCTACAGTGGCTTGTTTCAGTCCTGCCTGTTTAAAGGAGTGATATCCCGATCAGTAATCCAAAATCAGAGCTGGGTCTTACCTATTAGGTCTCTCCAGCACAAGCTCACCAGTTAGCTACTTGTCTTGAGTATACTTAGCATTGATTTTCAGCTGATTACTAGCTTCTCTCCAAGACGTCTCATTTGGAAACTGTAAGATAAGCCTGAGGGACCCATCCCTCAAATGCTGTTCTCGGCTTTCAAAATGAAGAGACAGACTAGAGACCCAGTCCTGCCTGCCCAAGTCCCCATTTCCCACAGATGGCATGTTATCTCAGCCCACCGCGGCTGTAATCTCACTGAAAGCAACCTCCTCAACACCTCTCGCTTAGACAGATAGCTGTCTGTCTGAGGTACAGAGTACCTCTTTGTTCATGGCTCTTTTGATTTTTCAGGCCATTCTTCCCCTTTGAGAGGAGTCAGCCCTCCTCTGCTTTATTCAGGGGAACTCCTCTGAAAGAGTTTTCCTCATCCCCCAGTGCTATATATTTAGCTTTACACACAGGCAGACAGGGAGTCATTGCTTGTTGTTAGGGCTGCCTTAGTCTACAGCCTGTCCTAAGCACAACATCGTAGATGTAGCCGACGAGCAACACATTGGTCTCGGGTCATTTCACAGCCGTTACTCTCCTTCTGCCCCTGGACTGCTCCCACCTCACTCAACACGGGGGCCTTAAGTTTTACCACAGTCACACACAGCAGATGCCCAGCAAAAGAGAAGCTCATAAACACAGTTGGGTGACACCACACACACCCCCCTGTCCCGCCCACACACCCATTTTACGCAGCCCTACAACCACACTCTGGCAAATCAGTGCTTTTTCATCCCTCCCATCCAAAAAAGCACCCATCAATCGAACCGATGGGCTTAAAGAAAAACACGGAAAGCTACCCCGAGGATTACAGCCACAGAAAGATCACTTCGTGCAGTTTTAGGACCCTGTTCCATCTTAATACGTGCTTTTTCTGCTGGGTTGAAGTCTCTCTACCCTCCCCAGTATCCTGATGCCCCATAAAGGAGCAGCTCTGGCTGTACAGAACTGGGTAGCTAGTAAGGAGATAAACATCAGCAGGAAAGAGACCATCCTGCCGGGGCTAGCAAGAAGACGGATGGATGGATGGATGGATGGATGGATGGATGGACGGACGGACACTCGAGCACCGCAGACGCCCCGGACAGTACCTGGAAGTGGCCGCTGGCGCTCCCGGCCCCAGCCGCTGCTTTACCGCCCACAGGCACGCATCAGGCACGGCACGGCACGACACGACACGGCTCGGCTCGGCTCGGCTCCCCACACCGCCGCTTCCCTGGCCAGGACTCGCCGGGCTGCAGGCGGAGCACCGGGAGACGCTGCTCCCCCGCCCCGCCCCGCCCCCGCCCCCGGAGCGCGGGAAAGGCGGGGGGCGCCTGCGCTGCAGCGCCGGTGCCGGCGGAGGCGGAGTGGGAGAGCGGCCTGGCCTGGCCGCAAAGCTGGCCCCTGGGAAGGGTGTTGGGGCGGCTTGGCCAAGCCCGCTCTGGGTGCCACCAGCGGGCAGATGTCGCAGGCGCGGTTTTCAAACCTGGAGCTGAATCAGTGTGTGACCGGACTCGGCTGAGATGGCCTGAGAGCGGCCGCTTGCCCAGCCGGCCCTGGATCTTGCCGCTAGTAGCGGTTGTAAGCAAATGCTTACAGACAGGCAAGAACAGGACATGCATACATGATACTTCGTACAAGCAGTCTCCCAGCTTGTATTTTCAGCACGGGGGATTTCCTGACCCTGGTGCTGTTTGTTCAGGGACTTGCAGCAGATCTCTTTCCAGTACTCGTCCAGTTCCCCCTGAAGCGTATCCACAGTAGTCTTCAAAAAGGACTTGCACAGATCCACTACAGCTCCTCAGAGAGCCACTGTCCTACATTTCTCTTGAACTCGGCTTACTAGCTTCCATCTGATGTCCCCTTGTTCTTGCAAGGAGTGACAAACACTTTGCTCCTATGCATTCTCCAGAGCACTCTTGAGTTTTCTCCATTTCTTGCACAGCATACTCAGTGACTACTTTTCCAGGCTGAAAAGTCTACCCAGTCACTCCATGAACAGGGTCCAAATCTCATGATCCTTGTTATCCTTCACCAACCTTTTTTCAGTACTTCAAAACCTTCTGAGATGAGGGAAACAGAGCTGCATACACACAATTCAAGGTGCAGGTGAACCTCAGATTTAGGGAGCAGTACACCAACTTTCCCTGCTCTCCATCCCCTCCTAGCAATTCCTGATCTATGCTCCATTTCCTTTTTTGACTGTGACTGGGCACCGAGCTGGAGCCACCCCTCAGAACACCCAAGATCTTATGACTGACTGGCAGCAGCCAGGTCAGAGCCCATACTTCACATGTACTACATGCATCACATCTTTCACTAACTGAAGAAAAACCGTCCCTGGTAGTTAAATACTTGAAAGACAGGTGCCTCTGGCTACTATTTCTGCACACAAGCATAGAAGGAGCATGTAAACCTGAGTTTCTTTGGCCAGGGTGATTTTGGAGGCAGTCACACAATCCTGCCTATTTGCACTTACATTTCTTTAAATTCAGCCTCCAGAAAGAAACACTTTAAAAATCTATTTTTAAAATAATTGAGCTGGCAAGATAACAATCCTAAAGGGACCCCAGCACAAAGGACCTTTGCCCACACAACTCCCTTTCTGGAATTGAGACTTAAAGGCGCATGTGATCTCACTGTGGATTCTAGAAATTACTTGCAAGTCTTCGAGTTCTGGATTCACATAAAAGCCCGCTCTGTCCCTTTGCATGTAAAGTATAATGAAATTATATTGCAGTGTTATTTCTGAAGGAAGATGACACAATGCCAAGTCAGAGGTCACAGCACTTACATACGTATCCTGGTCCTTTTCACACTTTGGTGAGTATGTCAGAGGATGGTGGTACGTATCTTCCTCAGGCTCTGCTCGGTGATATTTCTACCTCCATTTCCTCTCTGTGACAGGTTTCCCAATGCAATAAACTATTTAACTTTCCTGATTCCTGTTTACGCCTACAATTCTCTTCATCAGACAACTCTTGTTGCCATACCTACAAGAAATCTACTAGAAAAAGTGTTAGACTTCATCCAGATAAAGGGTTTTCCCTTTTTCCTTTTGCCCCTCTCATATTCGAGGGGTTTTTCCCTCCCCTTGTCTCCTGTATTCTCAGACATGATCTTTGATTAAAGCAGAAATATTTTACTGAAGTAACTGCATGTACAGACACATTTATCCTGGTTTGTTTTTGTGCAAGCTGACAAGAGTGAAGGCAGCCTGTGGGCTCCCTAGCAGAGAGGACTACCCCAGAGGAGTGACAGGTGGTGCAGCGAGCAACACATTGTGTGTGAATCAGCAGCCCTGTGCTGCTGCAAGGCTGGCAAATGCTATAGCTCAGTGGGCTGTAGTCAAGTATCATGTTAAGCAATCGAGGTAATTTGTCTGCTGTTCTTGGCATTGCTCAGGCCTCATTTGCAGTAGTGCAAGCGGTTATGAATAACTTGGCAAGAGTTGAGAGGAGATCAAAAATTTTAAGGAGGTAAGAAGTACAGTTATGAGTCAACGTTTCAAACACAGAACATGCCCAGTCTGCATTGCTCAGATGCTTTGCTTATTTATTCTTCCCATTTTTGATATGGTAGTGCTCACAACAGCAATGCAGATTAAAGGAATTAAGCACAAACAAAACTTAAAAAACTAGATGGGGGCTGATTAAACCAATTAGACCGATGCTCACATGCATCCCTCCACTGTGGTAGAAATACAGACTACAGACTTGGACTGCAAACCAGGCCTCTGCTTTGACTGGGTATTTGAGTTGTGGAAAATTTCATCCACAGGCTCATCATATATCTCCTTTATTACTTTATTACTTTTACTTTATTATAAAACCATATTTTTCATCTGAATGTGAAAACTGAATGTATTACTTCAAAACAAACTGGATTTTAAGAAAGAAGAGATTTTTGTATCTAGTAGACAGTGGAAATCTCTGGGCCCAGGTATGCATCAAACTACAGTTCTGGCTAATTTCAACCAGGCTCCTGGGCTTTCAGACCCACTCCAGAAAAAGTGGGTTGAAACAGCAATGCCAATATCAACTGTTGAAGAAGCAAGATATTAACTCCCCAAATTTCAATATTTACTTATATGGAATGAAAATGTATTATTTCAAGATATTTTTGTTTACTTTTCTGGTGACCAGTAGCTGAGCCAATAAGCTTCAAATCAACATCTTCATAACTACCTAGTGTTTCTCCAAGACATAAGAATTAGAAGTTATAAAGAATGTGGGGAAAAAGCATATTTAATGGCCTCAGATGACTTGAGGAAATGAAGCTTTAGAAAAATCACCAAGCCTGGGAATACTGAGAATAGAGTTGTTAACTCTATGCAACTTCTGTTGGGGGCTAACTTCATTATGTGGGTGAAAATCTGTCAACTGATAAAACAACCTACCCCCCAGTCTCTGGGTTTATCCTGATCCCATGCAGCGTTGCTTGCGCTACGTGCCCCAGCCAAATACTCATAACTTCGAAGTGATAAGCCAGAAACCACTTTCCTCCGTTTACCCAGTAATCTTTTCCTGGTTAGGTCATGCACGCACATCTGTAAAACAGTTAAGTGATGCTGAATTTTAAGCATAACATTCTCTCTAGTTTCAGCAAGTAACTGTCTGGACAGTTCTCCATCAGAGCAATGTGAAACAATTGGCTAAACTAGCTGCTCTCTGCCTCCTGTAACTCCAAAGGATAATCAAAGGGTAATAATTAAGACAAAACAGCCAATACACATTCTTTTTTCATTTTAATACTTGTCGCTGTGCAAACACATCAACCCTTACCCTGTGGTTTGTAGCACTTCCCGCATAAAGCAGAAAGTTACATCAGGTTTCATTTAAGTCCTATGTTTATTCATTTTGAACTTGAACAAGGATCATATTAAAAACAGGTTACAAATCACTTAAGAGCTATTAATGCTTGCCAAAACTAACCTGTGGTTTTAAGAAGAGGAAAGTCAAAGTAAATGAAAAGTAGCATTTAATTCACTGTAGAAGTCATGTTACGTAAAAAGTGCACAACATATTTGGCATTTCAAAAAGTACTCAGCAGAATCCCATACAGAAAGAGTAGTCCCCCTGGAAGGGAAGGAGTTAGAGTTTGAAGTCAATTGTCTAAAATTCAAAAGTAAGCATTAATCTGGCAATATTAGCATACATTTAAACCTGTGCACAGAACTCCTGCTGAAATCATTGAGACACCTGCACAGGTAGAATTATTATAACCTCTTGACCACTTTGAATTTTCAAAAAACTGCTTCAAATTCAATTCACACTGTAAACATTTAGATTAGAGGGATCAGTCCAGCAGATCACTTAAACATTGCCTTGGCTTCAAGTTTGAAATTAAATGCATACTTCAGTGATTTGACAGAAGGATTCAAGCACAGTCTTCAATGTCTAGATGGAGTGGAGTGACAGTGCAATGGTTATGTGTGGAGATCAAGAGATGTACAAGCACTCAGGGCACTTGACTGGTAAGCATACATTACTTCCTGTAACGGATTTTTTTGTAATGAGACTTTGATTTTAGCTGTTTACAGCTTTGTCAGAATTTAAGCAATTGGAGCTAAAAGTGTTGATGGCAGGTGCCTGCTTCAGGTTAGGACAAAATTCAGATAAAATTATTTATGCTCCTCTGAAAAGGTGGTGGACAAAAATCTGATGTTATTGCTCATGTTTCTGTGTTGACTACAGCTTTTTTATTTGTTACTCTTACCTATTGAAGGAAAACAGTCTGTGACAAAGCCTTGGACAGGAACTTGAAAATTGAAAGAATATGCTCCTTGTAATTTGCCTTTAATGTTTTGCCTTTAATGCAAGAACTGCCCAAATCCAGACAAGCTCTTAATTTCTGAAAGCTCTCTGTCTGCCGTACAGGCATGTGTGAGAATTTGTCAGCATAATTCTTACAGACCTTCTCACAACTGACAACATCAGTCCCAGGCTTCAAGGCCTGAGCTGAGCTTGCACTGAAGTGACCTCTTTCTGTGCAGTTGGCACCAGAGCTGAGAAGATGGAGAGTCTTCTATATACTCAGTGCCCTCCATGTTAGCACCAAGACAGTGTGAAAAGGAGGAAAAAAATTGACAAAAATGTGGAAGGATCAAATACTACATGTTGGGAAGAAACAAGATGAGATAAGGAAATTGAGTATTGGGATACTATAGTTAAGGACAAATCTTACAGAAGAAATTAAAACTGTAGGCGACATCTCTCAAATGGAGTTATCTCCGTTGGAGCTCAATGCCATTTGCAAAGGAGGTAAGCACTTCCCAGATGAGCAAAGCAAGGTGCAAAAGCATCAAATTCTGTATCATCTGGCAGGCCAGCAAGAGGAACATGCAACTCCTGAATCCCAGTGCACAAGCCAGTGCTTCAGAGACAGACAACTCTGAAAGGAAGGCTCCATTCAGTTATTTCACACACCTGAGCTTGACATGGTACTTCCATCATTTAAGTGGGTGAGAATGTGTAAAAATGGACATCAAATCTTTAAAGCCATTCACCTTTCAGAATGACAAGGCTGAGCACTGATGTGGGTGGGGAACAGAAGGGAAAGACAGACATCATTGAAAAGTGTTATTTTCTCTCCCAAATGACAAAGAAAGTCAATCTGAAGCATTGCTCATGTGTTCTGAGGCTGTACCTTGTAAGGTATCACACAGTCCTGCTTTCTTTCCTATGAAACCTCTGTGCGAGGCACGCAGTGAAGATGAAAATACCAATGGCTTGTCACCATGTCAGTCTAAGGAGGACAACCAGCTTCACTTTCTCTTTTGTCACATCTAACTGTGGATTATCTTGACGTTTCCCCAGGTCTGACCAGTGTGAGAGTGAGGTATTTGTAAATTAAGCCAGATAAGGCTGAAATTAGGTTGGAAAAGCATCTCCAAGCTCTCAAGGACAAGCAACAACTCTTTCATTTAGGGCAGTATATAGGCTGCTTCTTACTTGGGAGTCTCACTGAATCCTTCAATGTTAATGCAGTGTGGAACCACTAGCCATGATGAAAAGTGCCAAGATTTGGCCTACCTTAAAAATGTATTTATGCAAGGAGCAAATGGCTCTGTCTCCTTTCGAGTGAACATAACTTTGCCAGTACTATTGGGGCACTTTACAAGTTCAAAACCATTAAAAGAAGTGCAGCTTGACGCATGATGTTTCACTAGTTCCTGATGTCCCTTACAAGCTGGGAGATACAGAAGGTGCATAAAGTCAATCCCAACTCAGTACAGCTTAATCCTGATTTTTATCTCTAAGAGAAGTTGTTGATTCATTGCAATCGCTTGCATTATTATAGCTGTCCCCAAAGGAATAAACTGTCCAGAGTGAAATAATTGTTTCCTGTTTATTTATATAAAACTCCCCGAAGTATCTTAACAGCTACCTGCAAATTTGAAAAATATTCCACCTTGTCTTAAAGACAGAGAAACTGAGGCATTTTCAAAGGCAGATTATGTAGCACGTGATCACCTAATACCAAGAACAGAACTGAATCCTGATCCCCAAGTCTTCTGTGGCTTGGGAGGTGAGAACCTCATGGATTGGGAAGTATGCCTAACTGCAAAGCATCTGGAAGAAATAACATAGCTTGCACAACTACTATCTTTAACTACGGATAAAAGCTCTCATTTAGGACCTTGGCTGATGATTTACATGTGATGTATGGATACAGGAGAAATGGGAGTACTGATCTGGCTCCTCCTCCTGATGGATAACTGCAAATGCTTCAGACTGTGTCAATGCCATGTTCCTTAAGCTTTAAATGCCCTGAACTGCTCCTTTAGTAGCATTATTCCAAAGCTGAATGTTGAGATCTTTATTTCTGTTTAGTTGTTTACAGTTGCTATTGCTGGAGGGTTCTCCCTCACCCCCTCAAGACAAAGAAACATTTAGAACTTCTCCTGCCTGCCCACCCTTTCTTCTTTCAGCCTGACATCCTCTCAAATGCTACCTGAGAGACTGCAGCAATCACCCTGTGAATGGTAATTTCCTTATTGACAGCCTCCCATTTACTCTGACATCTGCCAGCACTCCCTGACACTTGAATAAGCATTAAGACATTAACAGTCTGGCACAGGTTTAAGGGTTTGAATAATAATGTTCCGTGGACTCACTTGTGCTCACACAGGCAGCCAAAAAAACCCTTGTGCGCTAAACTTTGCCATCCTTGGGGCTGGGAAAGGCTGCTGGAGGGGTGGCTGCAGTGACAGATTACCTACGTGGATGAACTGCCACCTTTTGCTATTCCAGACAACGAGGCCTGATGTCTGGCCAGTGAAGCTTTGAACATTTTTCCCTGTACCACAATACAACTGGGATCTGGGCTACACGAAACAGACTCAGTGGTTTGGGAAAGTAACAGGAAAGAGCAAACAGAAACAAAGGAAGTCTTCAGAAAAATAAAAAAAGCCCCAAAATAAAACAAATAAACCACCTCCTCCCAAAGCCAATCACAAAACCAATCCTTCTTCTGAATTTTGTAATGTTCATAAACCCTCCCTGAACTGCTGAACTGGAATTGGAGAGCTTTGAACTGCCTTTGGAGTGCAGAGTCTTGTACCGCAAGCATCATGAGGACAAAATAGTCTCCATTTTAATGGATTATCAAAATGAGAAAATTATCCTACTATGTTTGCTTAAAGGTTATACTAGTACTTGTTTTATTTCTCTTGTGTGTGTGCCTAGCATGTAGCCAGTCTGGGACTCTGATCTATTAGCTTGAAAGACATTCTCTTCTGTCACTTCCAACCATACCAACCATGTCAGACTATGTCATGGAGGAAATTCATCCTTTTAACCTGAAGCAGTGATGTCTCTTACACAAACCTCAAAGCACTGGTTATAGTAAGAAGCTTCTGTACCAGATGACTTGCAGGAAACCTGGTATGTGTCCCAGATGTTTAATAAACTTGACAGTGCCCTCTCAAAATCTTTGGCTAGAGTTCAGTCATCTCTACCCACAACCAGCGCACAAAGGATTCAAAGACTTCACAAACCACAGCTTTTGTTTTGAAGTATGGATAAAGTATGTTCACACATTTCTCTGTGCTTGCTATTTTGTGAAGGGAGCTGGTATATTTTCCACCATTATGTGCTACAAAATAGGCTTGTAGTTCAACAGAAAAGACAAGGAAAATGAAGAGATGTCCTGAAAACCAAGAACATAATGACTTTATCACTTTTAAGGTGTTAGTTCAGTTGCAGGTCAGTGAACAAAAAGGAAGATTTATTACAAATGAAAGCAGTTTGACAGTCTGCGTGAAAGGAATGTGGTGGATGACCTCTGTCAAGCTCCAGGGAATGGATCCACATTCTCAAAACTGTCACCACAGCATCCAGCATCTGCGGGGAATGGCTTTCCTATTCTGCAAGTACTTGTAAGATGTCGAAAATCCCTCCCAAATCAGAACACAAATTTGAAATCACCCCAAAAAATGCATGTTCATGAACCAACAATCCCAAACATGTTTCAGACTGAAAATTCTATTTATATAGTTTTTAAAAGATTAAATTTCAAATTAAAAATTTATTATTTAAAACCTTATTTAATAAATTAACTTTGTGTGAAAACAAAGGTTGACTTGGAAAAAAAAAAATTAACATTCAGAAATAACTAAGTAGAAAATCTCAAATCTTTTTCAGTTCTCCTACCGGAAGAAGGTTATCAGATTGTTTTTGCAAAAACTACCCTTTTTCCTAACAGTTTTCAGTTTTGCAAATTTGTCTGGTCAAGAGGGGAAAAAAGTGTCAGTTGAAAATTTCCTACTCTCTCCACTTAATTGAGAGGTTGCCTGCTGTATGCCCAGCTGGCCCTTTCCATCTTCCAGTGGGGAGGAGGATTACAAAGCTCTGCAGAATAAAGCCTTCCTGGAGCGCCCCGCCACCCCAGAGCAGAGCAGCTACTACACCCGAAGCAAGAAAGATAGCTGGCGCTCAGCCTTCACCACTTTTTTAGGGCGAAAACATGGTGTATGTCCCTCAGAAAGCTTGCAACGACAGATCCTGAGCTCATAGACTGCAGGAGATACTGTCCACCAGGCAGGACATACAAGGCAGAAAACAAAACTAAGCAAAACAAAACCCCAGCTACAGGTACAAGCTCTGGCTATGTATCTGTCTATTTGGATAGGCATCTCTCCTTGCACAAATCTGCTGACACTTTCCTTTCCTGAAAAAAACATGGTATGGTAGAGGAGAGAAACTGTTACTATTGATGGTTTTTCTGCTGTTATTCTCTGTAACTGCAAAGACTTGCCATTGAATCAATACTTTTGATGGGCAGAAAATGAACACACTTAAGTCTTCAGGGAAACAATGCAGACTTAGTAGCTTGTACTAACACCATTTGACTCTTCAGTGTTTCATTCTATTAAGCAAGTAGCAGTCATTTGAAAACTTGTTTAGATGTTACTTCATACAACAGAAATGGGTTCAAAACAGCCATTCTTGAAACAGAATAAATAGTGAACGCTTTAATTCTTGTCTAAATATGGTTTAGCAGTCATACTTTTACACCCATAATAGGCTGCAACTCTTGTCTGCTGTGTCAGTTCACTGACTTTCAATGGCAGTCTGCTTTTCCCCTCTCTTATAGCATAATAGAAAGGCAAGGCACTCTGCCAGAAACCAAGATTCAGATTCTGCAAACTGGTATACACATGCTCAACATTAATAGGAGCTGACGCAAGAGAGAGTCTCATTAAACTTTTACACAGTACTTCAGATGGAGCACATATGTAGGACACAGACTAA
Organism: Nipponia nippon; assembly: GCF_047370975.1. Classification (NCBI taxonomy): domain Eukaryota; kingdom Metazoa; phylum Chordata; class Aves; order Pelecaniformes; family Threskiornithidae; genus Nipponia; species Nipponia nippon. The sequence continues at coordinate 63,538,384 of NW_028262380.1, forward strand.
AAGGAAGGATGTTTACACTAAAGAGTGCAATTTCTTCCTCAGTGTTACAATAGTGTTTAAATATTATTGTTTTATTGTCATCTACTTAGCAGAGCTGTACTACTTTATCAGACCATAGCCTCAGCCAAGTAAGATGTTTCTCATCACCAGTGACTTTAATGCTGGGATGAACACCACTGCATGACAGGCAATTAGGACAAATTTATCAGAAGACTAATTTTAAAAGAAGAGAGGCTTTGAATCTAATTTTTTTTTATTTATTAATTCCTGCCTCTTTCATGTACCTAAACAATGATATAGCCACAGTGTCAGAATTCAGAAACACAACAATAGTTAAATGCAGAAGTTATTATAACAGGATCTGAAAACAAGCCTTTGGATCAGCAGTGCCACAATTTCCAGTCTTCTGGGTTATTGGGGTAGCACTGTACTCACCTTTTATATTGCAACAAAACCCAGAAGTGTCCTCCCATTTTTCAGAAATTCAGTTCAATTTGCCAGCTCCAAAGATTTTATCAGAAATATAACAGCATGAAAATATTTGCTTCCTTACATTGAAAGAAATTTTATAAAGCAAAAAATCTAAGGTTTCCAGGCTATAGGAAGAAGCATGTGTATATGACCCAAATGTGTTTTTAAGGCTCAGAAAGGCATGCAAAAATAGCCCTATTTTTACATAAAGGTATTTCAGCTCTTCTGTCAATCATTTGGGAGAAAGAAGAGGCAGAGGGGGAGGTTCTAGGACCATAGCACCCTCATACCTCTCACAACCTATGTAGTAGGCCTTGTTTTAGGCACAGGAAGGCACAGCTGGCAAAATACATCTATTCTGGTTTGTTTGGATCGTGTGGGAAAAAATTTTGCAATTTTTTTAAAGTAATTTCTATTTCTTATTTCAAAGTAAATAAAATATTTTCACAAAATATTTTCCATTTGCTTCCAGCTAGAGAATTTCAATGCAACATTGATTTTTACCCATTAATCAAATAGTCAACTACGTATCAGCATAGCTTTCTAGTTCTGAAGAATGAGCATTGAGTATTGATCAAGAGCCTGGCCTATACATTCCTTTTTCCAGCACAGGGGAGAATTTCCGTAAATTCAGATTAAGAAATAAGAAATTAAGAAATACGTATAGATTGCTGAGGATGATCTATGTAAGAATGTACTTCCTCCTGCAAAATTAATAACCATTCTTTGAGGACAGGATTAATTTAACAGTAGGCTTAGACTGAATTCACAAAGCCAAATGAGCAGGTGGCATTCTACACAGTCATGCAGAAGTTTCTGCCTCTCTTGGCAAACACAAATGTTTGATATGATCAAAGCCAAAAGCGTTTTTGCTTTTGCTGAACAGTCAACACTGGCTCCCATTTACAAGGTCTCCTTCCCTTTTCTTCTTCTGTCTGTATACGGGCAGGGACATACAGGCCTTGTTTCGTGTTACTCACACACAGATTAGAGGTTATCCTTAAAAGTATTCTGACTAAGGCAGCACAAAGCTCTAAGAAGGTTCTTACTTCTTAAGAAATGCCCTCAAAAGTGAAGGAAGGAGGGCATTTGGATAAACAAGGGTGGACTGGCTAAAAAAGAAGTCCAACCACAAAAGCAACAGCAAAACTCCCGGCTGCAGAAGATAATCAAGGGGGACTGCAGTTCCTAAGAGGAAATCAGAGGTCATTCTGTACAGTTTTCACTAAACCATTTTACTTCAGTTTAAGCTCTGTACAGTTGTCCTGTAATGAAACAGGAGGAACGGCAGCAAGGAACAGTGTGAAATCCACGTGCATGAAAGTCTGCTAAAAGTCTCTGGGTCGCCCACATAGAAAAATCCAAAGCCTGTACTGAACAGCTTCAAAAGCAAGGGCAGGTAGGTGATTACATACTGTTGTCCTAGAGTATATGACAGATTAGTGGACTCCAGTTTTATAAATGTCACTGGCCTTGTCTACCCCGCAGAGTGTATAAATCAGAACTGCAGAAAAACGCAACTGAATGGTGTGTGTCTGTCAGGAAACATGGACAAAGGAAAAAATGTTTCATGAAACCTTGGAGATAATGTTGCCAATGGGTATTGATGGCTCTAATGAACTAGAGAGCAAGGAGCAAAGTTCTTTTCCTCGTTCTGTCACCTATGCTTTCTGTAGCTGTATGTGCATCATTTCCCTTCTATGCCCCTGTTTCCCTTTTTCCATTTCCTACAGGATAAGCCCTTCAGTGCAAAACCAGCTTATTTCTATGTAGCTGTCAGACAATCCACAGCTCCAAGTAAGGGCATCATCATGCACACAGAGTTCGGTGTGCTTTCAAAAAACAGAACCAGAAATGAAAAATACTTCCCTAACCAGTTTCTAACAGTTAGGACAATGTTTGTGAGCATCCTTTACAACTGCAACCACCTGACAACATCAAGACGAGCTGCAGAGTACCAGTAGGACACAGCCTCTTGAAATAAAAACAATGCTAGCAAAGCAAGGTGGTGGATCAGTGAATGATCCCCCCCGCAATTTTAATTATTTAACTTGATTAGAGAAGGAACTTACTCTGGATTCTGGTATTCTACAATGTCATGGAGTTTGAGGTAAAACCCACAGAATTCATATTTCAATAAACATCATGGAGAAGAATATATCATGACTGTAATAAAATGAACCTACTGGCTTGAACCCTATGGGATTTCTTTCCAGAAGCGTTTACCAACGGACCTCGCCTGCAGTCTACAGAACAGATTCTGCTTTCATTTACCTGCACACAACCTCTGCTACAACACTTACAGCTTTCCTATCATGAGTCTTGAAGGCATGCAGATGATGCACATAAAAGGGGAACAGAATTTGTCCTTCTGTGTTGTAGAAGTCACTTTTTAGCTCCAACAAGAATCCAAAGACCTGTTGAAGCCTTAGACTGCAAGCTGTGAACTTTTACCTAGATATGCTGACCGCAGGCTGAACTCTTACTTAGCTACATGAAGGAAGGCCCTGAAACTGGTGCCGATAAGGTAGATAAAGATAAGGTAGCCGAAACCATCGGCAGAAGCTGCAACTATTCAAGATAAGAAAAGGAATGTCCTGCCTGGAGAAGGGAAAGGATCCAATAAGGAACAAGAAGACCCCAGACCCAAATACTACTATTGGACCGAACTCTCGCATGAGGGGAGGGGAACTTAAACTGTAAGGGTATAATTGCCCAGGGATTTCTTTGTTTGGGGTCCCTCCTTTGAGGCATCCAGCTCAAGCTGATCTTCACCGCTGTACCACTCCATAAATTCACCTGGCGTATGTCATGTCAGAGACTCTCCTTCGGGGAAACTGAGGGTCGAGCCTGAGGGGAGAGAAAGCGCCTGAGGGTGAGTGTGTGTGTGAGCGAGGAGTCAAAAAGGGGCACCCATCAGCTCAATGGAGCTGCCCGCTGGGAAGGGACTGCGGTCCTAGCAGTTAAAGTCTCGGATGGTGTGTGTGCAGCTCCCTGAATGGTGTGCGAATGCTCGGGCAGCTGCTGCTCCTTTAACATTCTGGATTGCTGAATGACATAATATGAGCCCATTTGGATTGAGATATCAGTCACTGAAGGGTGAACTCTTGGTGACACTCATTTTTAGAGGCCATTTCAAAGCCACAGGTGTGAAGAACTCTGATAGCCTGGAAGTAAGATGTAAGATGTAACCAGTAGTAAGATGTAAGAAATTCAACTGGTGTTAAAACTGATACCTGAATCCTAGGGGGTGAAAGAATATTCCCTCCTCCTCTCCCTTCCATAATTCTTCTATGTACTAGCATCACCCTGAGCGGAAGAGAAACTGCGAACTTGAAAACATTGACAAGCAGAAGAGCCTTTTGTTGAGCCCATAACTTTAAATGGCAGCCAGTGCTGCAACAAATCACCCATCTGCAGTGTTCATGATATAAAAATTACTTCAGAGAGCTGATATGTGGACTAAAGGCATTATTTAATGTGGCTGCCAGAAAGCCCTTCATAAAAATTCATTACTCCAGCAGCTGTTCCTAGGTGCCATGAGACTTTTTCCATGTTCTTCTATGGAAGGCAGAAAAACCAAAATCATACTCCATGTCTCATAAAAAGAGCTGTGCCCGATTTTAACTAAATTGAACATGGAAAGGATCCCATCACCATCCATTACAGAGATGGCTTTTCCATCACCTATGGCTCAGGAGCATCATTCCAATCTGCTCTACTCCCTGTAGGATCAGGCAGTAATGGGCTTAAAAATTATGATCAGATCAAGCAGAAGCAACCCAGAAAGCTTTGGGGATTTTGCTTCATTCATCCAAAGGAACAAAATCCTCAAAGGGGCACTGCTACTAGTACTGATGTCTTAAAAATTGTTCAAAATTTTTATTGAAGAGTAAGCACAAATCTTTACTGGGGAATATAAAAATCCTGTCATATGATGGCATGCAAATAGTTCCTTTCTGGTCAAGGCCTTACAAACATTTCTTTTTATATCCCTCTGAAGTTGTCAAATTGATCTGATTTAAAGGGGAAAATACTCAGGTGAAGTAGAGGGACATAATTTCCCAAACTGCCCTACTCAAACAGTGAGAAATAGGTGATAAAGTTTAACGAAAGTTTAATCCAGCACATTAAGCAGCCCACCTCTCCAAACACTCTTTAGAGATTACAACTCACTATTAACACAGTCAGAAACTAACAATCCATAGGAGGAATTAAGCCCATGGCTCCCACACCCTTCTCCTTCAGGGGTGGACGGCCAGGTCCTGGCAGCAGCAGTCACTGAAGGTGCCCAGTTGCTTCCTCAGAAACACACTGCTCAAGAGATGATTGCTCAGTTAAGACACTGTCTTAGCTGGAGCTCTCAGAACTAGGTATCTGTATCAGGAAAACACCCGTGAATCATATAAGCATATTTAGGCTCTGCTCTTCTAATGCTGAGGCTGACTTGCTAATGACAAGGTCATCTTCCCTTCCAGAGACAAAGAGGGTCACAGACCACAAACTGCTGAACACGATAGCCTAGCTCAAGACAAGGACCATGAGCTTCTACAATACCTGATAATGGGTAACTTATTACTCACAGAAGGCAGGCAAAACTCCACAGAGTTTTCCTTCTGCCTCACGTGCGCATTTCCAAATCTGGCCCACGTCCAGTATTTAAGTTTACCACACTGCCTTGGATAACATGATTCCCTCCATACACTTGCCTGGCCTGCCTCCCTTCACCACCACATGTTATCAATGCAGATCTGTGGAACAGTTACCAGTGCGTTTCTGAAAATCACTTTCCTGGCATTTCATTGTTCTATTGGAAAGTGCAACTGAAGAAGAAAGAAAAAGATGCAACACAACAGGAGAGCTCTCCATTTTCAATTCAGTAGCTGGCAGGCCAAAAAAGTTGCTTGCATCAGTAGGGGTTTCCTAGCTGAGAACTGGCTTCTGCCTGGAAGCTGTGTTGCTGGAGTACAGAAGGTCTGGAAGACTGGAATGGGTTTTTTTTTTGTCATCCCAAACCACCCTTTCCTCTGTGGTTCTCGTGTGCCTTTTTAATAGGAGAGATTTGTAACCCATGGAGAGCAATTTACTCCTGTTTATGCCAGCATTAAAATTCAAGAAGACAGACACTTTCAGAGAAGGCTCACTATAATTATAAGATTCCTTTTTCCCCCTCTAGTTTGTGGCATTGCTGTAACAATGACTATTACTTTTAATACTGAGACACTGAACAATAAATGTGTAAATTTCCCATCTTTCAAAGTGCTTTCAACAGATGAAATGCACTAATTTGAAGAACTTACCATGCTGGGATTTTAAAAAACAACACGGGAAAAGAAAACATCCTTTTAATTTTACCATTTTACCATTTGTTAAGTCTAGAATAGCTGTACTGATGAGAGATTCAGCCTAATATTATTATTTTACTGATGTCAGTGTTTCTGATACTTAGGACATTAGTGGTCATTCAGCTACTGTTTCAGAAACAAGAAAAATCTTGTTATTCTGCAGAAAATATACAGAACTACATGTGGTGGATTTCCTATGACGTTATTTTCATTGAAATACGGTAGCGTATTCAAAAGCAATTTTTAAAAAACAATCTGCTGGCTGGGATTTTTCAAAGCTTTATAAACATTTTCATTTGCAGTATGTTTTTTTTTTTGTGAAAATGGTAATAAGGACAATGAAATTTCAAGTTACATAGATGTTTCTGATTTTAAAAATGATGGAGCACATGAAAAAATGAGACTATTCAAATTGTTCAAGAACAATAGAAGCAACTTCAAAACCTGCAGTCTTTTCCTATGTGGTACTTTTCAGTAGCTCTAAATGGAGTTAACTGGTTTTCTGTGGCATATGCAATGAGGTAAAGAGAGGCACAGGGGCTCATAAAATTCAGTATTCTTTGGGATATATTTTTCATTAATATACACTAACAGCATAAAATTTGGCTGATACTCCACCAAGTATCAGCAAAGTGAGTTAGGTAGCATTTTTCTGACAAAGCTCCACAGTGAAATCAAAGTCTCAACCCTCCTCTGCCTCATGCCTTGCAAAGTCATTACTGCCTTTGTGAAGCAGACAAACTGTTCCTTAAGTGCAAAAAATTGGGGATGAGCGTTCTGAAGCTACCACAAAAAGTTACATCACCTTATAAAATGCAGCAACAGAACACTGAGTCCTTCACATACAACTATCTCCGACGTGCAAGAAGGGAACTCTGGAATTCCTGGCTAAAATTGTACCATGGAACAGAAAAGGTGATTTTCCCCAAGGTACCGGCTCAGTTTCTCTCCAGTCTTCAATCAGCGATTGCCTCCCCATAACCCTGGTAAGTCCCATGCCAGCTGCCTTCAACACAAGTAACTGCCACTGCTATTCACAGCAGAAAGAGGAACTGATGAAATAGTATACTGGTTACAAAATACACTTACTCTGTAGAAAGCGATGGAAAAATTTGCTAGACAGCACAAAGGCAACTTTCAAAATTTTACTGGGCAAAGAAACCCCTACCACCCAACAACCTCGTTTCCCCCTGCAAGCTTAAAGCTACATCTGCCAACATATGGGCTGGATACAGATTGTCACCTGTAGGCTTAAGGTGCTTTAGTGAGTTCTCTAGCTAGGAACAGGTGCTTCTTTCTAATGCCCCTTCAAGTGGGCTTCAAAGAAAATTCAGTGAGGTTTGCAGACCTCACTCTTCTAGCTATCTCTAGTCAGACACTATAGGGAAACCCATCTGTGCCAACTCCCAAGCTCCCTTTGTTTTGTACTGCAACTACCACTGTGACAGTAACTACCACAGTGCAGACTAGAGCTCCTATTTTGAAGTTGATGTAGGCTCCATCTGTCCCTAGGACTCTTGAGGTGTAATAAGGCTTCCAGAAATTTAAAGAGTAAATTCAGGAGTTAACTGCTTTGCATACATCCAGAACTCTCCAATGCTGTTTAGGATTGAAGTACAACAACAACTTCTCACACTCTTTACTCCTCACCTTATTTTTCAGAGTTCAACTATGACAGCTAACTGGATTTATTAAAAGCGCACCTAAGTGTCTGAGGAGGCTTCATAAATGCTGTGTGAGGATTTATGTGAGCATGCTGTGTGAGCTGATGGCAACTGGATTATGGATCCTCACCTTCCAAGGATGGGTTTCAAACTGGGAAAGCGCAACCTGACAAATGAAACTCAGACCTACAGACTATCTGATCCTGTCAGATCCATCTGGCTTACAGGCATGTAAATCCAGTGATGAAATAAAAAATACCCAGCCTAGAAAGAGTATTTAGTTCTCATTCCTGCTATACTTAGTGGTTCCCAGGCTCTCCTTCCTAGCACATCTGCTGGGCAGGTAGTCTTTTTCATCTACGTATTATTCCAAAGGCAGGCACCTCTTTTCCTGCCTTTGGAAGTAAAAGAGCTGAGAGATTTGTTTTTCTTGCCTCCAAGCAGAGACCACTAAACAGACTGTAAATAATGCAAAGTTTATCAGAAAATTAAATTTAATCAAAATTGAGTTGCCTAAACTCCCAAATAAACTAAGTTATAGAACTCAAAAAAATTACATTCTGCATCCTTACCACAGGGATATTTTTGTTTTTTTCCCATCACTTGCAGGCTGACATTCATTGCATTACCACTGTCATCAGAGAGCTTCTCTATCTAGACAGTCCCTTGCTGTCCATATTTTCCTTCTCAAGTAGACCCAGGTCAGTCCACTGATCAGCAAGTTCATCAGAGTGAGCTCACTCCAATAATTTCAGGGGCAAAAGTCCTGGATGAGTCTCCTCACCAGGAAATCATCCTTCATTTTACACCGTCTGCTGTGTATATTGAACACATAAAAGACAGTACTGAAAGACCTTTATCTCTGTAGCTCATATTACCAATTACAACTTGGGATGAAAACATCTTATTCATGAGGGTAAATGAACTGTAAGTCATAAGAAGAACTTCCCAATAACAGAACTGCTGGCAAACAGAGCCACTGTGGGCCTGTTATGGGTGGCAGGCGAACCCCTTCCTTGCCTACCTTGCTTTCCCCAGTGTGTCTGTACAACTGGTATGAGGCTCTGGATGTGGAAGGCCAGTCAATGGATCATGTGGATGATGGTCCATCTATACCAGAGGTGTTGCCAAGGTCAGAAATGCCCACCCGCTGTATCATGACCACCTCCATGAGGAAGAAAAGATGGGCTACAGTTGTAGGTGACTCCCTTCTGAGGAAAACAGAGGGTCCAATATGCCAGACAGACCCTCCTCTTAGGGAAGTCTGCTGGCTCCCTGCGACCTGGATTAAGGACATCACTAGGAAACTTCCTAGCCTGGTATGGCCCTCAGACTATTATCCGTTATTGCTCTTCCATGTGGGTGGTAATGAAGCTGCAAAGCGTAGTCCAAGGGCAATCAAAAGAGACATCAAGGCCTTGGGACGGCTGGTAAGGGAATCTGGAGCACAAGTAATTTTTTCCTCTATTCTTCCAGTTGCGGGCAGCAACACTGGAAGGAACAGATGAACACAGCCTATTAATGCTGTGGCTCCATGGCTGATGTCACCACCACAATTTCAGATTTTTTGATAATGGGATGATCTCCATGGCACCAGGCCTGCTGGTGTCAGATGGGATTCACCTTTCTCAAAGCGGGAAGAGGGTCTTTGCTAATGAGCTAGCAGGGCTCATTGACAGAGCTTTAAACTGGACCTGAAGGGGCAAGGGGATAGCATCAGTGACAAGCTGTGAGATGACATGCCAAAGTTAGAGGGACGAGGTGCTAGCGAGGGCCCTCAGTCTGTTGCTCTGAGATGTTCTGGGTATACTGGAGCACACTTGAAGTCTTACGGAGATGAGGCAGGGGCTCCTGAGGTAAAAGGAGCCAACAGGGAAACACCGGCGAAATACCTCGAAGGAATTAAGATGTGTTCCTCTAAGAAGGTGATACAGCCAACAGCCCAGCTGAAGTGCCTCTACACCAATGCCCGCAGCATGGGCAACAAACAGTGCTGCTAGAAAGCTACAACCTAGTTGCCATTACTGAAACTTGGTGGGACGAATCCCATGACTGGGGTGCGGCTATAGATGGCTACAGGCTGTTCAGAAGGGAATGGTGAGGAAGGAGGGGCAGAGGCATTGCCCTTTATGTCAAGAAATGGCTAGATTGTGAAGAGCTGTCTCTGAAGAACAGCCACAAGCACATTGAAAGCTTACGGGTAAGAATTAGAGACCAAGGGAACCTTGTGGTTGGTGTTTACTACAGGCTGCTCGATCAAGGGGAGCCTATTGATGATGCCTTCTTACTCCAGCTACAGGAGGCATTGCGCTCGCAGACTCTCGTCCTGCTGTGGGACTTCAACGGCCCTGACATCTGCTGGAAAAGTAGCACAGTGAGCTGTAGGCAATCCAGGAGACTCCTGGAGTGAACAGAGGATAACTTCTTATGCCAGGTAATAGACAGCCCTACTAGAGGGGATGAGCTACTGGAGCTGATGGTCACCAACACAAGTGAGCTAATCAGTGACGTTAAGATTGGAGGCAGCCTGGGCTGCAGTGACCGTGCACTGGTGGACTTTACAGTCAAGGGATATGGGTCGGGCGAAGAGTAAAGTCAGGACCCTGAATTTTAGGAAAGCAAAATTCCAGCTGTTCAAGGAGTTAGTCAATAGGACCCCCTGGGAAACTGCCCTCAGGGACAAGGGAGCAGAACAGAGCTGGCAGATCTTTAAGGATGCTTTCCATACAGCGCAAGAGCTCTCGATCCCCAGGTGTAAGAAATCAGGAAAGGAAGGCGAGACACTGACATGGATGAGTCGAGACCTGTTGGTCAAACTGACGGGCAAGAAGGAAATGCACAGGCAGTGGAGGCAGGTATCCTGGGAAGAGTATAGGGATGCTGCCCAGTTGTGTAGGGGTGGGGTCAGGAAGGCCAAGGCATGGCTGGAGCTGAACTTGGCAAGGGACACAAAGAATAGTAAGAAGGGCTTCTACAGGTACGTCAGCCAGAAAAGGAAGGTCAAAGAAAGTGTACCCCCCCCCAATGAACACAACTGGCAAACTGGTAACAACAGATGAGGAGAAAGCTAAGGTACTCAACAACTTTTCTGCTTCAGTCTTCACTGGCAACCTTTCTCCTCACACCTCCCGAGTCAGTGGGCCATTTGATGGGAATCAGGGGGCAGATGTCCTCCCACTGTAAGAGAATCATAGAATCATAGAATCATTAAGGTTGGAAAAGACCCTTAAGATCATTGAGTCCAACCGTTAACCTATCACTGCCAAGTCCATCACTATACCATGTCCTCGAGCACCACATCTATCCGTTCTTTAAATACCTCCAGGGATGGAGACTCAACCACTTCCCTGGCCAGCCTGTTCCAATGCTCGACCACCCTTTTGGTGAAGAAGTTTTTCCTAATATCTAACCTAAACTTCCCCTGGTGCAGCTTGAGGCCGTTTCCTCTTGTCCTATCACTTGTTACTAGGGAGAAGAGACCAACTCGCACCTGGCTACAACCTCCTTTCAGGTAGTTGTACAGAGCAATGATGTCTCCCCTCAGCCTCCTAAGATCAGGTTTGCGACAACCTGAGGAAAATGAACATCCATAAGTCTATGGGACCTGAGGAGATGCATCCCAGAGTCCTGAAGGAACTGGCTGATGTAGTTGCCAAGCCACTCTCCATGATATTTGAAAAGTCATGGCAGTCAGGTGAAGTCCCTGGTGACTGGAAAAAGGGAAACATTGCACCCATTTTTAAAAAGGGTCAAAAGGAGGACCCTGGGAACTACCAACCTGTCACCCTCACCTCTGTGCCTGGGAAGATCATGGAACAGATCCTCCTAGGGCACATGGAGAACAGGGAGGTGATTCTAGACAGCCAACATGGCTTCACCAAGGGCAAGTCTTGCGTGATCAACCTAGTGGCCTTCTATGATGGAGTGACTACATCAGCAGACAAGGGAAGAGCTACGGATGTCATCTATCTGGACTTCTGTAAAGCCTTTGACATGGTCCCCCACAATATCCTTCTCTCTAAATTGGAAGGATATGGATTTGATGGATGGACTATTTGGTGGATGAGGAATTGGCTGGATGGTCACATCCGGAGTGTAGTGGTCAACAGCTCAATGTCCAGATGGGGATCAGTGACAAGTGGTGTCCCTCAGGGGTCCATATTGGGACCAATACTGTTTAATATCTTCACCAATGGTATAGACATAGTGGGATCGAGTGTACCCTCAGCAAGTTTGCAGACAACACCAAGCTAAGCGGTGTGGTTGACATGCCTGAAGGACGGGATGCCATCCAGAGGGACCTGGACAAGCTCGAGAAGTGGACCATGTGAACCTCATGAAGTTCAACAAGGCCAAGTGCAAGGTCCTGCACCTGGGTCAGGGCAAACCCCAGTATCAGGCTGGGGGATGAAGGAATTGAGAGCAGCCCTGAGGAGAAGGGCTTGGGGGTACTGGTAAATGAAAAGCTGGACATGAGCCAACAATGTGCACTCGCAGCCCAGAAAGCCAACCATATCCTGGGCTGCATCAAAAGAAGTGTGGCCAGCAGGTTGAGGGAGGTGATTCTGCCCTCTACTCCACTCTGGTGAGACCCCACCTGAAGCACTGTGTCAAGCTCTGGAGTCCTCAGTACAGAAAAGACATGGTCCTGTTGGAGCAGGTCCACAGGAGGGGCACAAAATGATCAGAAGGATGGAACACCTCTCCTATGAGGAAAGGCTGAAAGAGTTGGGGTTGTTCAGCCTGGAGAAGAGAAGGCTGCGGGGAGACCTTATTGCGGCCTTTCAGTACTTAAAGGGAGCTTATAAGAAAGATGGGGACAGACTTTTTAGCAGGGCCTGTGGCAATAGGACAAGGGGCAATGGTTTTAAACTAAAAGAGGGTAGATTCAGACTAGATACAAGGAAGAAATTTATGATGAGGGTGGTGAAACACTGGAACAGGTTGCCCAGAGAGGTGGTAGATGCCCCATCCCTGGAAACATTCAAGGTCAAGTTGGATGGGGCTTTGAGCAACCTGATCTAGTTGAAGATGTGTTGGACTAGATGACCTTTAAAGGTCCCTTCCAACCCAGACTATTCTATGATTCTATGTCATGCTGTCTCCTCTGCCAAGATTTAGCTGAAGTGGCTGGAACAACTGTTAAAAAGTCCAGTAGGCAACATGGGATCAATGCAACTTCTGAAATAGGATCTTCAAGAGCGCTCACCACTGGCCCATCTTTATGCTAACAGAGTCAATGAAAGCATCACTACAGTAAGGCTAACTACCTGGCCCTGAAAGTCCTAAACACAATACATACCTTCCTAACCATGCCAATTCAAATACAACACAAGGTGTTGTAAGTTGAGCACATCTGAGCACATCACTGTGCTGTGGTGAAAAGGTTGTGTGTGACATGAGGGATTTTCAGGATTGACCAAACATATCTCAGAGGCAAAAAACCAAAGGTGTCATTTAATTATATACTCCAAAAGTTTGCATGTAAGGGGCTCTTCACAAACACCAATATAAACATGCTGCCCAAAAGCATCTATTTGTCCTTCAGGGTATTTTATCAACACAGCGTTAGCCCAAGTTATCCACACATAGTAACATCTCAAGAGTTAACCCAGGTGGCAGTGTACTCATTTTGCACAACAACACTGAGCTGCACACAGTGGCTGTATTCCCACTGCACAGGTATCCTGATGGACAGCAGTGACCAGCCTTCAAACTTTTTCTGTCAGTAGGCTTGTTAGCACCCTCTGGATCAAACAAAGGATTTTTTTTTTTTCCCCTGCATTGCAAGAGTGGAGTCAGAGGTCACACTCAAGGCAGCATTGCAGTAAGGACAAATCCTACATCTGCTAATAATTCAGTTCCACAAGTTCATTCAATGACAGTGCCTTGGAAGTGTCAGCCTTTCAAGTAATTTCTTAGCATCCACCCCTTCTTCCAACTTTTGCCCCATTTAGATGCTGAACTGTGAGTCACAACAACTTGAATACCAGAGAGGAAAGAAGGTTACTCTTAACTTTCACTGTAAACACATGTAGAGACAAAATAATGAACTCCTATCACTCAAACTCTGCTTTCAGTTCTGCCACTGAAAATTCGTAAAGATAAAAAAAATTTAGGATGGTATTAATTGAAAGTAATTTTTTTTCCATTTTGTTCCTTTTGCATTAAACACAGAGTTGCTCAATCAATCAAGTAGTCTGGGGGTAGCTGAGAGACTCAAGAACTCCATTTTGAGGAACTCCCTGAGAAAGACTGCCACGTGAAAAAGGGCGATGTTCTCCTTTGCTTCCAATCAAGTCTGGTGTTCAGATTTTGTTTTAGGTCTTCTATGTCTTGTAAGTCACCTTACTTCATAACCACTGGACCTGATGCTGATGGGGAAATCTCAGAGCTGAACATTTTAGAATCAACCCACTGGAAACACTTCATCAGTTGTTCACATTTCTGAGACTTTTAAATGCAAACAGAAGTCACCCAGCTGTTTTAATATAATATAGCCTTCACCTTTCAGAGCACCACCTTATTTATAGCACTTCACATGACTATTGGAATATCCATTACTGATTTTCTTTATTAAGATTTTATCAATTATCCTCTCCAAGCACAGAATTTGGCAGGCCAAATTGAGATTGTGAGATGGAACAGAGACTTGATATACTGGGTATCTTCTAAGTTATCTGAACGCATTATTGAAACATTGCAACCTCAGTTAGGTGGGATGCAACCCATCACTTGACCTGAAATCCGCATGAGATCACAACGTGGGTGCGGACTAGCTACGGGGGGAAGTGGAGTTTTTCCTAGTGCAAGGTCCTGCCCCTTTTTATCAAGTTACCTGATGACTATGAGAGCTATTTAATTGAAGTTCAACCCATTCCTCTGTGAGCTGCAGGGTGGGATAGAGCAGCATTCAGCATCCCACACTGCGAACTGACAAGGTACCCAGGCTGCTTCATGCTGTAGTAACTCTGAGAATTACTGTGGCAGGGAAGTTGATATACATATATTCATAGACAATTTTCATTGACCCAATGGGAGTCTCTTCCATCAGCACCAATTATTGACCAGGCCTCTCTAAAGCTGGGAAGAATTGTGTCACAGACAAAACCCAATAATAAATAGACTATGCAGCCAGATGTTGAAGGATAACATTGGCAGTAACCAGGAGAAAACAAAACCTTATTACAAAGGCAACTACTTTGCTCATTTTCCTTCTCAACTGAAATTCCCAAAACACGGTTTAAATGGAAGAAATTTCTTCTTCTCCAGAAGAATATTTTGTTTTTGAAAGCTGGTATTTTGGACAAACCCTGACAGCAAAGGAAAAGCTTTATCCAAATACCAGTCTATTGGAAAAATATCCCTTTCATTTTATTATTCTAGCCAAATGATACAAATGGCAGTACTGAGGCTAGGGGAGGAGATGGATCAATGTAATACATATCTTTTGCAGTGCAATTTTCTAAGAAAGACTCCCATGATTGAAGGGAGATTACACAGCAGCGTAGGTTTGCCAACAAACTCTAAGTAGTTATTTCACATCCATTTTCTTCCGTAAAGAAAACTTGGCAAAATACTTACCAGATAGGTTTTGAGCTTCACCTGAAGAACTTGGCTAGGGCACAGAAGACCTGCCCTGACAAAGACTTGGCATGCGGAACCCTGTAACTAGTGGTGTGGATAGAGAAGCAGGAAGGAGTCTATCTGGCATTTCAGGAAGAGCCCACTCTTAAGTTCTTAAGGCTGAAGATTTGAAAGCTATTCCTTTTACTTGTCAACGGCACATATTTAATCCAGCACTCAGGATGATCTACACAGAACCCTGTACGACCAATACAGTAGCCACCGAATATACCTGCACTTAATGTTTCTAACTAAACTGCAGCTTGTTTTTGCATCACAAATGATGGTTTCAAGACTGTGCTGCCTGCACTGTTGAGTAGAAGAACAGCTGCTATACTGCACAGCACATTGAGAGCAGACCATTGCAGATCACATTTGCTTCCTTCTTCGTTGTCCCAGCCAGACTAAACTTCTCATTCAAAATTATTTAAGTGGCTGAAGGACAAAGTGTTTTTTCTTCCTGAATACAGAATGGGTGTTTTGGGTTAGGTGACTTATTAGTTGAGAACATGGACTATTTTGACACCCACCACCACCACACACCCTCTAATTATTTCTATTACAGCAACAAATGTAAGAGTTTTTTTTAAAGCCAGCGTGCTTCTAAAGGTATAAAGCAAAGAGCAGCTTGCTTCATCTTCACATCAACATACCTCCTTTCCCCAACCTACTGAATGAGAGTAAGGGAAGTTCCTGGATCATCGGAGAAAGCCAACCTATATGATCCTCTTTCCCTAAACTTTTCCCTTGGGTAGGTAAGGCAGAGGAAGTAATATTTCTGCATTATTTACTGAAAATATCATGACTTATAATATGCAAAGGGAAATGATAAACCATTAAAATGATTTACCCCTAAACAGAGAAAAATCCTTTTCATTGAAGAAATCCGACTTGGTGCCATTCCATTTCTCCAGGTCAGTGTCAGGCCCTGAAGTCCAGCCCACCTCCATCTCTTCTGCCTTTATTAACACACACCCAGACAGGTTCTTTCCTGAGCTGTAATTCAGGCATGAGAAAAGCTCCTTCTGAACTTCTTCAAAACTAATGCATTACCCTTCTTCAAACCCGCCTCAAAACTCTCCTTTGCAGTGATGAGTAAAGGAAATTCAGAAGTGCTCAGGCTACTGATGTGCCCTGATGTGTGCAGACTCCTGTATCTGGTACTGACTGGTATTGGTTGCACCAACTCCCGACGCTTCCTTTTCTGGGGATATCAGTTTATTCTGCATTGATTCAGATTGTAAGTTCCCTAGGGCAAGAACTATGTTCTTGTTATATGTTCATATTGTGCTGAGCACCATTGTGTCACAAACAATGATGCAAAGAAATGCAGAAAATAAGGTTCTGATTAACAACAGTAACAACAGCTCTACCTATAGAAATCTGAAGCACTACGAGAAATTCCAGAAGTAGCAAGGGTTTTTCCAGGCTGGCAATGTTTAGCACCATCCATATTCACAACACAGTGGAAACATTCATTCTTACAGGAGAGCTGTCAAGAGAAGTAGTGTCATTTTGGGTCTAAACTAGGTGAAAAATGAGAACTTCCATGTGGCTCATGGGCTGCCTTAGTTTAGCTCAGCAGCTAAAAGTTTCTAAAATTGGATGTCAGGCTACACTTAGGTATCCCTTATATCACAGGCAATTCTGTCCTGTAGCAAAGACAAGATCTAAATGGTTTCTGACATATTGCTTCAGCCATCAAACTTTTATTTGCTGATTCATTCCATATTTTTACTACAGCAGCTTTCTAAGCATTGAAACAGCACTCATTTTTCATTTTATAAGACAGTAAAGTTATGATTTTGCCCTATGTTAGGCAAAACACTAATAAAAGGCTATTGAACTACTGCTGAAATACTTGATAGATCTCGAGCGCCCTGTTCATTCCAGTGAAGGGCCACTGCCATGGAATGGAGTAATTGTGTGTCTTCCTAGGGGAAGAAAACCTTTGCTTGTCTTATTGATTCTATCATGAGGTATTAAAAAAGTCCCTCTGATTAGTTCACACTGATAATAATCTTCACAATAGGTTGCTCATAATCTTGAATTTCTGCAGATGCCTCCCATATTAGCAGCAGAACACTCTAGAGGCCTTTTCCCCGCTAAATAACTGCCCTGGCTTAAGAAACAGAGGTAAGGCTACATGCTACCCAAGTAACATACTTTGGTCTCCCCTTGTAACTTCATGATGTTACTATGCAAGGCAAGAGTAACTTGACCAAAGCCAGTGAGGTGGATCACAAATGGTGGAGAACAATCTCAATTTAGCTCTGCCTAGCTAATAATGTACTGAATATAGAATTACCACCTTATATCCAACTGTGCCCTTATGTTGTGCATATTGAGAATATTCACTTGTTACAGAGTCACCAGCTTAAATAAGAGCAATCTCCAGGTCACTTTACCTTATGCTCTAAGTCCAAAGTTTGAGGATTAGAATGCATTATCCGTTTTCCCCTAATCCACAAGGCAGAAGCTTCATCAAGCACACACAAACATATAGGTTACAGGACACTAAAGACATCTGCTATCCTAAGAAAAGTGCAATTACAAAATTTCATGAGACATCTAACTGACAGGATTTTTAACCAAAGAAAGTGCCATTAATTTTATACACAATTGGACCAGAAAGGTCTTCAGGAGCAGTCTATCTATCCCAAAACAGGTCCCACTCATCTATCATCATTTGAGAACTGAACTTTATGTCAGGTATAACTTGAATGAAATCTTTTTGAGAACTCATAGTAAATTAAAAAAATAAAAAGAACAAAAACCCCACCAAAACAAAAAGTAGCAACAAACAATAACAAACACCAAAACCCAAATGTTAATGCAACAGATGAAAGCAAAAGAGCTACCTTCCACAGTTGATCTCCTAGCTAAGTAAGCTGAATTGTGCTCTCCAGCCATTGAGACAAGTCTTCAGCTAGTATAAATTCACATAACTTCGTGGGAGTCAATGGAAAGGCTCTGATTACTATCCCATGCGTAAGAATTACCAAAATGCAAAGTATTCAGCAATATTATTCATAAATCAAAACATGACTGCATGCACCCCTGCCCTGCATCTCAACTTCCCAGCCAATGCCCCTGTCTCTTCTCCTGGCCACACAAACATGCTTGGCCCTCAGAATCTCCTATCAAAGAACTAATAATCCTGCACTCATCAAAATGTTTTGGGGAGGGAAGGCTTTCAGCTGATTTCCTAATTATTTCTGCAAGCAAGTAAGACTGTGTTCTGGGAAATCCCCAATGAATTAAAACAAAGCTTGGAGGAAGAGGAACTGAAAATAAAAGCAGATTCTGAGAAATGCAAAAGCACCACAGGCTGAAACTTATGACAAACTCTCTGTGAAACAATGCCAACTGCCTTAGAGAAAGGGAGCTAAAAACAGCTAAAATGTTCCTCAGTGCAAGAAAGCTAGAACTAAAACAACATTTCTACCTTTAATCAGTCAAAAAGAATAAGCAAGATTCCCAAGAAACAGAAGCTTGAGCCTGATAAAAATAAAACCTATTTCTTTTCCTTACTAATCCATTTTTTTAAATGTATCTAGTCACTTTTGTGGTTTTGAGACTTTCTAGCTAACAGTTTGAAGACTTTTAATGCCTTTCCTGCTTCAGAAAAATGGAACAAAAATGTAAACTAAGATTCTCATTTAAGTTTATGATTCCAGGAGCTAAAATGTCAAGAAAAATAGTTACCAGTTACCAGGGAATTCAAATTGAAGTCAACAGAGCCTGCATTGCCTCAACATCAAGGCAAAGAATTGAGGCCAGGAGCTGTGTATCATGTCTTTTTAAGTGGAATCCCAGAGGACCAGAATCTGTTTTTCTCTCTTATCCCCTCAATTATTTGACAAAGAAAGTCTTTCCTTCAGCTGCACTAAATGAAAATGTATAGGCTGCTTTGCTAGTCCTCCCATGTCACAGCTTGCTAGCCCTACAAATTACTTTCTACAGATACAGATACAAGGGGAGAACTAAGCTCTGCAGAGCTCTTCTCTGAAAACAACTTTATCTGACACAGTCACAAGTCACCCCGTCCTCATTCCTGCAGCAGCAGAAGCTCTTCTCCATTCTGCCAGGCTGGTTGCTCTTTAGGAGACTGCACCCTTAACATCTCTCCCAGCCATCTTTTCAGCAGACACGGAAGACATTCCCTCTGTACGCCTGCCCATTGCTACTGTTCTGGTTTTGGAATGAACACATAGCGAGAAGTTAGCGCTGGTAAAAAGGCCAGACAAGGCTTTTACGAAGACTTCTTGCCTGACCTCAAGCGGGTGAGGCTTGCAAAGATTAATCCCCTGCTGCTACCTGACAGGGGTTCCTTCCTAATAACACCACCAGAATTTGGGCAGGAGAGTGTCAACTAGGCAGGACTTAACACAGAATCACACTGCCCCTTAAGCTCTGTGGCCTTAGTCTGAATCAGTCCAGACCCTATTAACTGGCCAGTTTTCAGTAAGCATGCATGGGTATTGGGGAAAAGTATTGAAGTTTTTCTGCTTTTTTCCAGAAAAAACAACATATAAACACATTCTTAATGATAGAGTGGGAAAAAATGCACATCTCTGCTCCACAACCTTCTCTGGTTATTTTCACTAATAAAAATTATCTCTCTTATTGGCAGGCATGTTTATGTTTTGTGTCTGTCTGTATTTCAAAGGGAAGGATTTTCTTTGACAACATACAAGAGAAGCAAACAGACTGACAAAACACATGGGTCACTAGGACCAATACTGACATAAGCCTTCAAAATAACTTTGTCTTCGGGTTGTTTTATCCTTTATACAGTAAATTTAGTTCTATTTTTCAAAAAGTGTCTTCAGGCAACTATACAAATCCCATTCCTTTAGTGTAATTGTACTAATTTTAATAACAAGCAGCTTGTAATCACTGAAATACCTTCTGACTAAAACTATTAAAGCATTTGACAGTGATGCATGCAAAACAGCATCCTGTGATTAGGTTGCATCATTAGTGGGAGATGTTTCACCTCATATGATGATTAAATCTTGACAGTTGGTATTACATTTACCATGGCTGTTTGATCATACACTCACACACATGACAGCAAATCTGCATTCATTCACATGAGGTCAGTGGTAGTCAGCACAGAAATTCTGTAAACAAGATAACAAGCAGCCTTGTATTTGTGCACGTGGAGCAGCTACAAAGAAAAAGAACCTGACTTGAAACTCATTAAAAGAGCCAAAAGCCTTGCTGCCCTGGCCATTTCTCTCAGTGCAAGCACCAGCTTAAAGAGCTTCTGCCCCTAACAGATCATTCTGAGCTCATGCCTGGCCTGCAGTTGTACCAATGCAGCTTGTCTGGGAAGCCACAGTAGGAACGCCACTTGGACATGGAAAAGAACTGACAGAAAAACTTCTGGGTCAGCCTCACAATCCATTTCACCCTTTTGTCTCATGAACAGTTGTACTGCCACAACTGAAGATGAACTTAAGCCTGAAGCCACTTAAGCTGGCAGAGCCACTGAGAAGTCCAGAACTACATGCCTTTCAGGAGCAGTGTATACATATAACTGATTTAAAGCAGCCATGAAAGCACATTCTTACTTAAAGCAATGGCACAGATGTGGGGACAATTTGTTCTGAGCATGTTGTCTTTGATATCCAATAAGCTGCAAACTGCCCTTTACATCTCCATAATGTCTGGCTATTCTACACATCTCTGTCAGTACAGCCAAATTACCAAGGCTGTGTGGTGGTGACATCCCGACTCAGCCAGAGAGAAACCTTTATTTAGGCACAGTTACACTGGCAGAAGATGAGTTTTAGCAGCATAGACTGCACTGGCAAAGCATAGAGTGAATGGAATTGGTTCAAAGCACATATTTGCATTTCTCTGAGCATACCAGTCTTGTCAAAGCACTTTTATTAAATTCCTTACTGCATGTAACTCCAGCAGGAGCAGGATTTTCCCCTCAAAACCATAAGCTGTGGCACAGGAACTGCTAAATTCATTCCCACTGGGAAGCAACTGTGATTTGAGTAGCCTTTTGTATCATATTTTGAGGAACTACCATACAGCCAAAAAGTTTCTACAAGCAGCTCCACTGCACATGCTGTCCCAAGACTGATGAGCTGTAATTCTGGCAGATGCAAAGCTGTTATCAACAGGTAGATCACAGATACATTCTGTTTATTTGCACTCAGGGGAAGCTTTCAGCTGTACGTATCACATCAGGAACTTTTTTTTTTTTTTCCCAGAAGTAATACCTTAGCAGAAGCATGCAGCTGACAGCGAACTAAAGGCAAATTTGGGTCTTACGGGTCTGATGTGAAGTGAAAAGTAACATGACCACAGCAAGCATCCCTGAATTAAAGGTATATCAAGATCCTGAGAAGACCACTATATAGGCAGGTTAGTCTCCTCAAACTCTTTGTCATCCTAAAGCAATTAATTCCAATTTAATTTGGTTTCAGCCAAGAGACAGCATTGAGCTAAAAGCATTTATTCAATTCAGACATTTACATTGAGTATGTTAAAGTGCAGGCAAACAATATTTACTCACCCAGACGGTCCTCCCTCCTCCTTTTCACTCTGTTTCTGGCACTCCTCTGTCCATTTTTTTTTTTTTTAAAGGAAAAGCAGATAGCCCGAGCAGAGTGAACCAGCTCACAAAAGGATCGGATGAGCACTAGAGCCAAAGCAATGGAAGCAGGCAGCGGGGGAGCACGGTGGAGATAAGTGGTTAGATTGCCTCAACCTTTGTCACTGCTCAGAGAGAAAGAATACTGTGTTCAACACTTAAGCTGCTCACTCACTGCTCAAGGGCCTTTTTGGCACTGAGCTGCAGCATTAAGCATCCAAGTTCCTCTAAAAATTCCATTTAAAAAAAATCTTTATTCCATCCTGATTCAACTTGATTTGCAGTTGTTCTTCTGCCTTTTCTCTATGCACGTAAATAAAATCAGCCAACATTTTATCCTCCAAGTCATTCAGCATTCAAGCTTCAATCCAGCCAAGGATATCCTTCTAAACTAGGAGTACAGTTTCTGTCTGTAATGAGGTCTCTTGAGTATTTTGTGTATTCTTGGAGTGTTTTGATGGATGGAAGCCAGAACACCCAGCATGTAGCAGGACTGAGCCTGACAACAATCGTTCCTCGGCAATGGCTCATTTTGCCCGGTCAGATGCCTGCACCTCAATGAAGACCGCCAAGCTTCATCGAGATGACTCACAGAAAAGATGGCCTATCCCATTCATTTTCAGTCCAGTACTAGTATCCAACACTCAAAGCCAAATAGTATTGAACACGAAATATTCAAAACATAGAACCAAAGTGCATTTTAGGTTGCAGAAACTTTCCCCTATAGTCAGAAAACAGCATAGCACCAGAGAACAGAGGGAAGAAAAAAAAAAAAACAACAAACCAATAACTGCTTCATGTTCTTGTGTAATAAGATTTTGGTTTGCCCTTTGCTTCTCTTTGCACAAGGGGTGATAGCAGATGGTACCATAATGATATTTCACTATTATTTCCAAGCACAGAAACTGTAGTTAAATTCTCAAGATAAATATCCAGGAGGTAGACAGGGAACTTAACCAAACCGGTGTTTTCACATGCTGTGGTTCCGTTGTAACCCTGAAATTCAGTCCAGATTCAATGAAATCCCTCAAAATCTGAGCCAAATTCCACAGGAATTTTTACTGAGTTTCAGATGAACCTTAGATTAATGTTTTTGGCTAGAAACCGTGGGAAATATGTTAACTTCATATGATCAAACCACAAAAAGGATGAAAATGAGCAGTTTAACCTGAGCTTTGTTTTGAAAGGTTTGGTTGAGTTCGAAAACAAAGCAAAGCCCACCTACTGGGAGTTCACATGATGCAAAACCAAAAGTGAAACCTACACAAAGTCCCTGAGAAATGGAACAGCTCCTACTTCCCTTTAAGTGTTCTTAAGTGGAAATTATAGTCCTGTGTACTCTGTTTTCTATGCTTCTTTTTCCAAGTTTATACATGAAAACTCAGATCTACGTCAAACATCTACCCCTCTGCTGACAGATGATGGTGAACAAACATTGGTTTGGGTTTGTGTATTTTTTGCTTGTGTGTTTTGTTTGTTTTTTTTTTAATGTGAAAAAGAAAACACTGCAAGTGTTTGTTTTGCAATCGAGTGCTTGTTTTTGTCAAATTTAAGTTAAAAATTGAATACAGGGACTCACCAAGCCAATCTTACCATAATCAGTATTTCTGATTATAAGTAAAGACAGAAAACAGTTACCTGGTTCCCACCGCTTGTACACACAATCTGCAACACAAGCAAAATAACATGGATACTCGTGTTATATAGGGTGCTACATATCCTACACTCGTGACATAGCGAAGTGCCACATTTAGAGGTGGCATAGACTTCTGCATTTAAAAGAATAGCCCTCCAATACAGACTGTGAGGGGGTCCCTTGCCCAAGCTATCAATCAGGTGACAGTTTGATCATCATCATGTTTGACAACATCCAAGTCTCAGAAATGAGCTGCATTAATTCATTCTTGCTTCTGGCATATAGTCTTATAGCTGATATAAATATTGATATAAACAAGAAGATCAGTTCAAAAGATGTGACGCACTGTTTGTATATTCCCGAGAGTACATGTGTGCAGTAAAAGAGGGGAGAGAGAGTTAAACCTCTTATTGAGTCAGAAAGTTCTTAATACATACAGAAAGTGACAGATGACATTCCAGTGAAATATCTAGATTTCCCAGGAGGTGTCACAGTCATCAGATGCCAGAAGTGAACAGGTCTGCAGAAAAAGGACTGAACATGAGTGGAACCTCTGGAAAATTTCTGAAAGACAGGACTACAAAGCAACTATTCTGCACCAGGAAACAGCCTTCTCTCAGAAATCTAACTAGACTACAGCTAGGCCATCAGCTTCCAGGGATGTAGGGCCAGGAAGCACATGCAACACAACAGCCAAATACAGGAGGGACACTTTTTAGGTGTTATCCTGGTGTAAGCAGATAAAACTTGCTTTTTATTTCTTTGCATTTTTTTTTTCAGTGGGCTTTGTACACTTTGAAGAAATGCTTTTAATTTGTATTTGATCTAGTTTGAATTAAGATCATTGCAAGGTCATTGGTAACATCAAAACATTATGCAAAGGTAAGGCCTTGAACTATGTCTGTGAGCTAGGCTGGCTGAAAGCTCCTGAAATGCAGCACTTCAGAACAGCCAAGGAATAACAGGACACGGCATCATGCCAACTGCATAGCCTTGGTGGGTAGCTAGTATTGCTGGAGGTGGACTAAGAAGAAATGCTTCCATAGAGGCCAGAGGTCTCTGGCATCTAACCAAGTCTTCGGGGATATGCTGAAATCCTGAGGCCCAAAGGAATTTTTGACAGTATACAGTCTGCTGCATGGAGAGTGCCTCAGGAGCTAAACACCTCCTTGGCTGCGATTCCAGTACAGGTTGGGCTGTCCCTGCCTGTTTGAAGCATTTCAAATGCTTCCTCAACATCATGTGATGTCAGATGATAGCAAAGATCATCTTAAAATTTAGATGCCAAGGGTGCCTCGGGACTCTCACAAGTTCCTACAGAGATCCAGGCTGAGAGCCAGAGGTCCCCTGGGACCTATATCTGTAACGGAACAAACCAGCACTCAAAATCTCATCTCCTTCTCAAACATGACCGCTCCACTTCGTGCACCTTCTTGGCCATTTCAATGTACTGAGCGCAGTATGCTCTGAAATCCTGTTACAATGAGGTTTAGTGAAAAAGCACATTTCAAATGCACATCCATTAGGAGTTATACATGATGTCTCCTTTTGCAATATATTTACTTGGCTCTGTAAATATCTAGTGCCCAAGAGTAACCCTCGGCTAATAATAAAAGCAACTGATACAGCCAGTACACTCAAGTTTACTGACAAGAGGCTGGAACAGTCTGATGCTGTGGAAAAACAGAAACCAGGCACCAGCTATTGCAGTACTTCCCGCTTCAGAGCCACTTGCTGCCACACAGTATCTTTCACTCAGCAGTCACTTCGGGGGTATTATAAATACAATTTGTCAGAAAGACCCCGTGCTCCTTTCATACCTTAAGGAATTATTTAGAGACCCATTATGTTTCAAATCTCCAAGTCAAAATTTGCAGAGACCTTTCAGACAGAATGACATACGATAGAAGTCCATTTAAATGGTGTTACCAAAATCTGAGGAGTTAAAAGCTCTTCCTGACACTGAATAATTTTTAAAGCACTCAGGAGACTTTGCAGCTCCTTCTGACTGTGTCATTAAATACCATCATTTAATAGACTGTGCTCCCATAGACACACTGTAAATACAGTATAGCCCATCAGCTTAATCACCTGAGTAGCTGTGCCCTCCCAACCCAGAAAACAAAACCACCTACCCAAACCTAACCCTTCTGGGCTGGGAGGGCTTCATATTCCTGGTGTCAGGGGAATTTTGACATGATACTAACTTTACCTAAAGACACACACAGAGACCAAGAACCTGTGTAAGTAATCCAAAAGCTTGCCTGACCAGCTGAGCTAGCAGCAGTCCAAATTAATTTTTTTCTTGTTTTACTCCTACATTATGGCTGTGTTTTGATATTTGCCATTGCTCCAAAGGACAAGGTTTGCTCATTATCAACGATCAGTAATGCTAAAGACACTTTCCCCAGTAGCACCAGACTGGGCAGAGTGCAAGATCTGTGACAGTTCCTCAGCTAATTGCCAAATCCCATCTATAGACAATCCTAATGCAAAAACATCCAGCCTTTTATGTCCTTCCAAAGGGACTGACATGGCTTTTTCCAGGTAGCTGCTCGGGACCTCTCGTGTCTATTTCACAAGCAGCTCCATTTCTGCTGGATACCACCCACTTCATGATATGTATAATACTAGTAAGGCAAGCAGTATTGTTGGGGATTGGTTTGGGAGAGTGCAAGCATTTCTTTGTATTTCTAAACCAGTGGGAAGGGAAACAACGGCTTCCTTTCACCTAGTACGAAAATTTTCAGAAGCTGGGTAAAGAGAGCTGGAAGAGTGCTTCTGTTCCAGCTCGTGGCTGTGAAGTCTCAAAAGAGTAACATGAAGTCCTTCAGCCCATAAATATCCCACTCAATATCTGAATTAGCTGGAAAAAATGTGAGAAGTGCACTCACTGGTTTTATACTACTTAGCACAGAACGACAAGATGAAAATGAAGACTGGGAGATTAATACTCAAAGGCAGCACCACCAACAACCACTTTTGCTGTCAGGAAAACCGAAGTTTTTCTATTCTCTCTCACTGAGAATTTAAAGCAAGTTCATCGTAAGTGGAGTCAAATGGGATCTATGTGCAAACCATGCAGTAACTGCACCTCAGCTCTTAGCTTGCTTGCGGTAAATTCAAAATAAAGAAATTGGTGCTTAAAAGGAAACGAGTGCTAACAGTTCCATTTGGGATGCATCCTGAGAACTTTGTACCATATTTTTCCACAGTTTGTTTTTCAGGGGGTTTTTTTGTTTGTTTTTTTTGTTTTTTTGAGGCAGCTAATCTTACAATATCCCATCATGTTCTTCCCCCATCCTACAGCAACAAAGGTTCCTGCTGGTAGGGTGACATGAAGAAAACTTCTCTAAAAGATCTGTTAGTTTTGGGTGCTTTTTTTTTTTTTTGCCTAAGGTGGATCTGAGGGGATCCTGGGAAGGATAGCCCTGCAGTCACCAATCTGCATGTGAAATGAGAGCACCTGCAATCAATTCTCAGCAAATTTAACCCCACTAACAAAGCTCCTGATCCACAAAACAGGAAGAATACCACACAGATTTCCCATCCTTTGTCTCATCTTGTCTACCAAAAATGCTATATTGTTGAAGCACACCATCTTCTTCTCTGTCCTTGAAGAGCTTTGGCCACAGTGGGGACGCCCGGGACCAGGCGCTCCACAACAGAAATTCTGAAAAATGCCACCTCCCCAACCAAGTCTGAAGGACACAGGAATGAAGAAATACAAAAAGCATCTCTAGAAAAGTCTAAGCCTACTACTGAGGATAAT
Organism: Nipponia nippon; assembly: GCF_047370975.1. NCBI lineage: Eukaryota > Metazoa > Chordata > Aves > Pelecaniformes > Threskiornithidae > Nipponia > Nipponia nippon. The sequence continues at coordinate 63,565,517 of NW_028262380.1, forward strand.
GACAGACATGGAGCCACACAAAACTGAGAAAAGGAAACGGAATCTCCAAAAATTACTAATAACTATGTTTCCTTTTGAGATTAATCAGCCATGGGAAGCAACGGATATCACAGGAAAATGGGTTGGGCCCCCCCCCCCCCCCCCCATCCGGTAAGAAGAGAGCTGCCCTGTTTCTGTGGCAATGGACAGACAGTGCTCTTCTGTTTCAGCCCCTAGTGTGACATAGCTCTGCTTCACAATTTTTTCCCATTATTTCTCCATTTTCTTATGGATGGAGGCAAATTTCTTCTCACTCTTTAGTTGTCCAAGTGACCTTGTGCTACATGCAGACGGCCTTTTTTATGGAGAAACAAAGGAAAAAGAGTTCTCCATGTGGTTTTTTTTTTCTACTGAATGGCCTTTCTATTCACCAGTTCATCTCAGCAATCATATGAGGCACATGGGAGTCTGTCTGATCATCTTCCTTCTTTAAGCATGCTTGGTCAAAGCTTGCAGCTTCAGTTCTAGCCTGTGAGAACTTCCAATAACACTCTTTAAATTAGCAGTTCTTTCAGGCTGCAGCTCTCAAGCAGGCCAGTACATCTGCATCAGTGACAGCCAACTACTGCTCCCAGGCCACTCCAGTGACATTTCTTTTGCATCACAGTTGACTCTCAAGGTCAAATGACATGGTAGCTTTGACACTATAGTGATATTTCACTTCATCTGTCTCTCAGGGTTAGGTTGTTCTTGGCTGAGCACCACAGACAGAGGAGCCTGCTTGCCTCCCTCTGCTTGGTTCTGCTGTGAGCATCTGTCATGAATGGGTGATTTAGAATGCCTAAGGAATCACCAACAAAGGTATCAGCAAAAGTGGTTTTAGTATGTTGTAAAAGTGCAACTTAAGAAAGTACACTCTATTAATTAATGCATGGAAGAATCATACAAAGGAAAACGGAGTTACACACGAGTTAGAATGATTCACAGAGAGCTCAGAGATACAAAGAGTAAGGAAGACCCTTCTGTTGAGTCACAAGGTTCAGAGTAGACCCCCCTTGCTTTCTAAACTCCTCATGGAGCTTAGGTGCAGCTAGGTCCAATCTTGGACAATGGTTTATGTCTAAGAGATTGTACATGCAAAATTTATATAATGTTTCATTAGCATCAATTCAGCATGCAATCAAAGTTGCCAAGACAAAAATCAAAGTTACTATACTACAAAGTCATGCTCAGTATCAGTCGCTTACCAAAGATCTGTCATTGGTAAAAGGTCTCTCTGCCTCAAGGAACAACCTTGAGAGGTGTCCCAGCTCCAGAGGAGATCACTGCCATGCAGCCACGCTGCCTAGCAGGGACACCTCAAAGAAGGCTCACTTAGGCTGTCATATTTATAGGATAAAGCGGTTGGCTTGTAGTCAAATTACATGCCATAGAAAAGATATGCATGAGACTCCTTGCACCAACAACTTACTTCGTTCCTTGATAAATGAGTCTTGGAAAAGCCACCTGTGTCAATTGCATGATCGGTGTTCCAAGCTCATATGCATTGTTGCTCACTGTGTCACTCTGCTCCTTTGTGGGTTTTCAGAGAACAGATTGAAACTAGAGGAGTTCACAGCCTGGCTGCAGCTCAGGCCTTTACCTCTTCTGGAGCCTGCACCAAACCACCCCCAGTCTGCTCAAGGGGTTGAGCACATCTGTCACAGCATCCACAGCAGGGAGCACTTCCCTGTACCTTGCTGCAAGCAGTGAAGTTGGGTGCCCCTCTAACTCCTTGTGGCCCAGTGTATCTGACTGGAAGCTAGCCAAGGAGCCAGCAATTGTGCAATGATGGGGAAGGTACTTCTGTATAAGGACAAATGGTGTGCAGAGGAGAAATGGTGGCTGAGACTGAAGTTCACTTTTGCTCTGCTATTGCTGCAGTAGCATAACAACACAGTGCCTTTCTCACTTAGGCAGGACCGAATACGCACTGTTCTGTCCAGTTTATCATTAGGCTATGCTAGTGCCCTCCTATATTACAGATTACTACCTCCTCCTTTTAGGATCTATGCTATTAAATTCTCAGGACAGAGACAGAGTTCTTGCATGACCTTATAATCAAAAGCTGTGTTATTTTCTCTAATGGTCACATACAAACTAGCCAGTTACATTCATTCATTTTTTGGCCATGGCCAATTTCTCATAAACTATTCTATTGTGAGTAATTCTGCCTAACAATCTATTTCCTTGCTTGATTTAAACCCAGCATTTTCAGGTTTGATTCAAGACCTTTTGCTTTCTGAAAATGTCTAGCCTGCAGAGAGCAGGTCTATAGGTATCCCTGGCTTTTTAGGTCAGTTTTCTTATGTGGAAGAGCAGAAACAGCATCATTACAAATCTGATGGATAAAATACAGCCTGTCAAGCTGAACAAAATCCATCTTCCATGTTTGTTTCCATTTAGACTCCTCTCTTAAACCCACCATTCAGCATCCCTGACATGAACAGCTGAAGTTCCTCATCTGTATTCCCTAAATGGTGCCCTCTTTTACCACGTCTTTCTTTATCGCAATAAACCGTGACGAATCTGTTACCACATGAGCTCCTTTACACTGTCTAACTCCACTTACTCCCAGAGCTTTTTCCATTTTTCAGGCTGCAGAGTCATCAGGTTGAAGGACTTGCCTCCCAGCAATATGCTTCTGTGGTAAGCAATCCACTCCCGGAGAAGGTTACATTATGCTGTGTAGCAGAGAATAAATTCCCTCCTGCTTGTCACAGTTTTTCAGGTTGTCACTAAAACAAAGTGAAAGTGACCCCACTAGCATCAGTAAGAACTGTATTACTGATATCTATAGGAAACAGTTTTCTCCCAGATTTTTGTTTGAAGAACAACAGCTGAAACACAGCATGACATTTAAAGTCTCCGTTCCTCCCACTGTGGGCCTGCAACTTGAGTACGGATTCACTTCAAAGTCTTAATTCACTCTCTTCCCACACCTGGCAGCACAACCCTCCCATAAAGCCGTCACCTCTACTAAAGCTGGCCACAACCCAGAGGAATGCTTGGGGTATGCTATTTTGTAAAACTAAGTTATTTCATATCCTAAATGACAGACAATACGCACCCTTTGTATAGCTTTAACAGTACAAGCTTAACCATATACAAAGATAAAGCAGTACTGCCTGATAGCACAAAACCAATTAAACCATAGAACTTTTTCACTTGGATTTTAGGAGAAGAAACTTATGGCAATATAAGATACATTTTTATCTTTGTGCCTAAAGCTATTCTCAAAATGCTAATGGAAACAGCAGCAGGGATGAGGAAATCAGAAATAATTATACCCCCGGAGAAGTTATGGGGAAAGTAAATCTGCTTACAGTTTCAAAAGTAGGCATCCTGCTGTCTAGAAAGATTGCTGTTTATCTACTAAGGGGCATTAACACAGATTTCTCGGTTATATCTGATGGGAACAGCTAGATTAATAAACAATAGCATTTTATCTTTTGGTTAAGGCACCACAAGCTTTAGGAAAGATCGCATAGGATGAAGAATGAATGATTTTCCCTTCCATTACGCTCTTGATCTGATGGGTCTCTCACTTACTCCACCTGAGCATAGAATGCTGTCACAGCATCTTTCAAATCCGTTCCTCTGCTCTGTAGCCATTCCTGAACATCACAGACACAACCACACACAAGCTGCACTGAGCTACTGGGACTGTGGCCTCTATAACTTGTGTTACACAAGTTCACCCTTACCAGCCCTCCAGGCAGTGAGACTAACCACCAGGGAAAATGGGATTTCACCTTGACCATTTATTTTTGTTTCACACTGATGACTCAAATCTTTGTGAGCTATCTCTTTTCAACAGGACACACATTCCTGTTAGGAAGGGAACTTAACTGATGAAGGAGAGGAAGCGGCTGCCATTAAACACCTTTCCTTTCTGTCACCATGGGATTAACAGTCACATGCCCAGCTGTGTGCATGCCCAGTGCCTGCTTCCCATTTTCTCTCCAGTGGTTTCTTGCTAGCTTTTTCTATTTGCATTTCAAGAGCTTTCTTCAGTGTCAGGGGGAGCAGGTTTTCCTGCCAAGAACTATGACAAGGAGAGAGAAAGAGGGAAGAAACCAAAACATTCAGCTGTAGTAACAAAAGCATAGGTCAGTGTCTTCTCTGAACCATCACATTGAGTTATTCAATATAGACAGAAACTTGACAAGGTTGATTGTTGCTTAATTTTTTTCATACGAAGCATATGAAACTGCTACACAAATTGGCCCCAAATAATCTCTTATGTAAATAGATGCACTTCAGTAAGTTAAAATAGCAGAGAGCCATGCTGAGTAAAGCTAAATATACATGCTGCCTTTCAGTTAATATGTCTCTTCTTTATTCAGAAGAATAAAATGTTCCCCAAAAAGCTTCTTCAGCTTCCTCCAAGAGAAAACAACAGCTTTCCAGAGAAGAGCTTTTTCAGCCCAAAGTGATACTCAGGCACCATCTCATGGAACACAATACCTTACAAGTATGTTAAATGGTTTCTCTGGAGACTAGGGACTAAATATGCAATGAATTCTGACCACCCCATCTAGAATAGAAGTATGTTGAGGTACAAATTCAACAGTGGCAGATGCAGATGCGGCACCAGCTGTTTAGAGCAAGGGCTGCCACATCTTATGCCAGCAGTGAAGCTGGTCTGCAGCCAGTTTGTTGAGACAGGCAGTTTCCTGCTTTCTGCTGCACTGGACAATGCAGAGTCTGCACATTCTGGTTGCCACATTTATTACCATGGGCTAGGAACAAAGCTTTTCTCAGTACAGACACCTGTGGACAAAGGAGGATGGCAGAAATGCTATGTGGATTTCTGCAAAGATATGGAACTACTTGGCTTGGAAGAGCGAAGTCCTTTCTCTTTCTTCCACCAGTCTGCACTGGATTTCCTCATAATTCACAGTCACAGGAAGATCAGGTTGTAGCGTTTGTAATGCATTTAGAAAGCAGAGTCTCGCCCCTCCCTCCTCTGAACTTGCCTATCTGAAGGCAAAAAGCCAAAAAGCCAAAACTGCTCATCTTCAAGACCTCAGTTCCTCTTCTTTGGGGACCAGTCTGGACAGGTGCTCAACACTTCCGTTCCCACTGAAGAACAAGGGGATCAGCCCCTCCACACCAGACAGCCACAGCCTATGGAGTACGGCTGGTCCTTTGCACAAATGGCTTTCTTCCATGTACAAAACCTCAGTCACACTTATCTACCTTAATTATGTTTCCTATAATCAGCTAATAGGTGAGAACACAAAAAGGCTAAGACACACATCATCAGTGCTATATGAGCAATAACAGTCCACTTGTGTCTCACATCAGTTCAGAGGAATCAAAAGCATTAATCATTTAACATAAAAGCTGAGTTTTAATTTGCTCGATAATGAAAAACAGACCATCTTTGCAGCCCCTGACAAGGAGGCAGATTCTGAAATGGGCTTTTCATACCAAATATTCTTACTTCACAGTGTTCATCTGTGGGCAGCAGATACTGGCACAACCCCAGTCACAAACAGATCCTCACTGCCCAAGTCCTGAAGGGCTACATTGAGACACCAGAGACAATGGGAAGTAAAGGAGGGCCTGACAACCGAGGATGGTGCTTTGGTCCTTGACACACAACGAAGAGCAGTACACTGAAATATCATGAGCAGTGTATGCACTCTGTTCTGAAAATAGCTCTCTGGAAACAACAGCACGCACCATGGACAGAGTAGGTGAGATGCTTTACATAAAGCTCTGCCTGTACCTCTCAAGCCCAACCTACAGTACCTCTGGGATTAGCCTTAACAAGCACACAAGTCAGTGCTGTGCTGAGCCCCACCTTGCTTTTAATTTGTCAGAGGATGTGAGGAGGCCTCAGAGCTCCAGGCAAGAGAAGCTAAAGAGAAAACGTTTGACCACTAGCTTTATTACCACCACTGCTTGCACAGTAGCCTCATCTTTCACATCAGTTTATGTAGCTTAAACACATGTGGGTCCCTTCCACTTTCATTTTGACTCAGTCACTTTAGACTGCTAGAGCTGATTTGAAGTAATTGTAAAATGCATTCTGAAAATCTGTGACAGGCTGTTTGGATGGTAATACTGTGAAACAGTTCAGTGGCAGACAAGGGGGGCTGCAAGGCACCTATGCACTTCCACAGCATGATGTAGAAGCACTACACATACACACACAATGGAGAACCTCTGTTTGCTTTTGCAACATGAGGTATCTGGGAAAGCATCCTGGACACAAACATGTAATTTAAAGTCCAGACCAAAAACTGGGAAAGGAAGAATATTCACCTTATTGAAGGCACTGTGATTTGGACAAGTGACATCTTTCCCGCTCTACGGAAGTACTGCAAGGATTAGCCATTGCTTAGATAATTATGTTTAAGAACAGTCCTAAAAAGAAGTTGCACTGCATGCAGAACAAAAAAACGAAGTGTATACATAACACCATAAAAAAAAAAATAACTTGCTACAATTCAAAACTGAAAGAAAAAAATCAATAAGGACACAAATGGCTTCTGGCTACACCACAACAGTCACCTCAGCATCTTCTGAAGCTTTAATTGTATTTTGGTTCATAACCTTCAGTACAACTCAGTAATATATAAATAAATAATAGCAGATGACCACATCTGTCCCTTTGTAAACACAAGAGAAAACCATCTATACAGCACTTTACCTATTATTTCAATAAAATGTTTTGACAAAAAAATGCGTGAAGAAAGGTCATTTAAAAAACAAAGTCAAACCACAGCATTTGAAAACTGAATACACTTCTATTTGGCTGAAGTAATTTCTTTTTTCCATGCCTGAAATATTTGTTCTGCAATTTGAAAATGTCTCCATTTAAATCTGCTGTACAATTCCATGTGTGCATGCACTATGTAGACACTCCCCCCCCATTTGCTAGAACAGGCATACACTCACCCACATGGCAATGCACTGTCATGCAGCAGGTGGGCATAGCCACACTCACACAGTATCAGCTATATTCTCTGTTGCAGGCGAATAAAGCAAAGGTCAATTGTTTTCTCTAACAGCAGTCCATTTTATCAGTTAGCACAGAATCTTCCTTTACAAGGCTTCTCTTTTGAAAGCTCATTTCATTCAATACCATTCTAGTTGCTGCTGCTTTTTCAGCTGGGTCTCCTTTTATTTGATCCATTATACACGAAAATAAATTTATGTAATCCAAAACTGATCTGTTTCAATACCACTAATTTGTTTCTCTCTCACTAAAGAATCCACAGATCCAGCTTACTCCCTTTCCTCTGATATGAGGAAAGTCTTTCCTCTTCTAGTACTCTAACCTTTGAAATGCACGCTAGCAACACACTGTTTTTTCTAGGGTTTAATATGCTGAGTCTTTTTGTACTAAGATAGCATAATACCTCTTCTCTTCCACTCCAAATGGCAGAACAGAATAGTAGCAAATGACAAAACCTGATGATTAAAATCACTTTGAAGTAGTACAAAATAACTTCTCAAATTCCACTACCACATGCAATACTACCCTATCCTCTTTTTTTGCTAAGAATGATCTGGTTCATTAAAGGGACCCAGAATATGGAATTCCATCTGTCCTGCCCATTCACAGCAATCCTGTCAAAGTTTTTTTTCTCGAGTGACTAATATTGTTGTGCTCTTTAGCTTTGGATAGTCATTATGTGGTACCTTCCAAGAAATGGCCGGAAAGCATTGCACTGTAACCTCCTTAAATCTAACCCTCTTTGTGGTGTTTCAAGGTGAGAGCTCAACACCTGAAACAGTGAAAAGAGCATGACATTTCTATCTTGGCCATTTTGTTCCAGGTCTGTCGTTTTGGTGTTATGAAGGTCCTTGAGGTTTAAAAGCAGCGTACTGAAGAAACGATCTTCCAAGAGAGATTGTTCTCACCTTAGTCTCAGAATAGCTGTTTACACCTGAGCAAGGAGACTGTGAAATGGTGTTCAAATAGACATACTTTGCATAGAGAAAAAAACACCATCCCAGGTAAAGTAAGAAGAGAATCAGGTGTGTGAATCAGAAAGCACTCTGAAAAACTAATTGCCAGCACCACATCACTTAGTCTTCAGTTCCTTTTGAACTGATCTGCACACAGACTGCATTCATTTCTGAATTGCCTCAAGCCTCAGAACAGCCACACTTTAAGATTACATTTGGCCCCAAAAATGGCATGTTGAATTCACAAAAAAAGGCTTTTTCCATCCAAGCACTATGCAACTTCACTGATGTATTATCAGCATCCTGAAGTAAAACTCTTTCAGAAAACTAGGAAATAAAGTGTTTCCTGAGTTGTATGCCCTGTATATGTCAATTTTAGCCAAATATACATGCTTTTGAGCATAAAATAGGCTTTTAAAAGTTAAAAAAGGGCTCTGCTCAGAAATTTATGCTTCATATGAACTTCCATTCTCAGCAGTTGGGTTTGACGTCTACAAAGCAATCTCAGAGGACTGAGCCACAAATGAAGTAGAGGGCTTTTAGATACGCAACTTCCTCACTGACAGTCATGCTTTTGTGCCTTACTGAGCATCATACCTTGTAAGCCAGGGTTTCAAAACTGAAAAAAAAATCAAAAAGTAAGAGCTTCTGAAATGAGATAAGAACAACTCAGATCAAGAATCAGAACTGGAGATTCCTAAGACTGCATCTCACTGCTGACATGAAGTAGGATTCCTCTCATCTAAATATAAACATGTTCAATATGAATGCTGGAGCTCATCTTTGAGACTCCCCCCGTCCTCCAGGGAGAGACATGCACTTCTCAGGTGTGAGTCACTGCCTTTGAAGGCAGACTTCTAAAACAGACCAGACAAATGGCATCTTAGAACTGCCTCTCCACCAAACACAGGGGTGGTCTAGATGCTAGCTACAGTATAGATTGCTCCATTATAGCCACAGAATATAGGTAAAGGGAATGAAGTCTGATTTCCTGCCAAGTTGCACCAGCATACATCAAGAATTAATTGCTGTGAAGTGGCTCATTAATAGGAGAGTGCATTCAAATCTCTGACACTACTTTGAGAAGTTCATCTCTGATAATAAAGCAATTTAGATCAAAAAGGGGAAAAATGGTTTCCTATCCAGTTGCACAAAGCTGTATTTCAGAAACCAATTCCTTTTATTAAGGAAAATGTCAATTACTTACTTTAGTTGTAAATTAAAACTGAACTGGAGTTTTTCAAACATGCTTGCCTTTTCTTTTCCAAATTCTGCCTTTAATTTATTCTGTGCCAGGCGCTTGCATTCTCTTTCTTCCTCCTTGCTTATTTGGCTATTTCTCCTCAAATACCTGCACCTTCCCTTGCATGAGTTGCAGCACTGGAACAGTAGTTTCCAAAAAACTTTTCCTAGTCTCTATCGCCTTCCTTTTCTCCATCCTGTACCTTCGGAGAGTAGACCTAAATCTCACCTGCTCTGGATTTCCTACTGTCGGAGATAACCCACTAAGGAAGCACATGGAACAACACTCATGCAGAATATATACAGTGAGCTGACACAAACCCCTTTGATCATTGCATCCTGACAGAGACTTCAGTAAGCAGTGGGATCCCATCTGCATGTTTTATATGCTGTGAGAGATCCTGGCACTAGTCCCCACTGAACACGCAACTAAATTATGTTTGTATCTGAACCGGGGAAAAGGCACAGATCTGCACTATTACTGACCAAGCAGCAGTACTGCTGTAGGAGAAATCCTCATTATTTTTAATCAACAGTTACAAAGTAGACCTTAAACATATGTGTGTTCGTTATCTGCACAGCCTCTTTGCCTGCAAAGGTTTTGTTTGTATGCTGCCTTTTTCACCCAGTTCACATGCAAATGGATTTGCAAATCAAAGAGCTTCAACAGGTATGCTTGAGACAAACATCCACAAGTGCAACTTCTCTTCCTGAAAATGCAGATCAAAAGCAAGAGTACAATTCTGGTAGCAAATCAAGTGTCTGGGAAGTACTTGCTTTACCTCTTCCTGGTGGGGAGAAATGTGGTTTTTGTTGACCCTGCCTCCAAATTTCCAAAAATCAATTTTAATGAAATCTAACAGAAAGACATGGAAAAAGATTAAATAATTTCTCACAGGGTCCTCTTGCCATAATGCTGCTGAACCCGTGGCAGAGAAGAGTAAACACAGAGGTTTCAGGATAACTCTGATGCGTAACAATTGTGTCTCACGTTCCCTCCCAGCAGACGTATATCCTACCACAGAAGGGGGCAACTATAGCAGGGAGCACTACATATATGACAAGTCTTCTTCATATGATTTCAGTGATAGCATCCATCATTATTAAATGAGTAACTAAAGTCAGGCAGTAACACTGCACCCAAGCGTACTCCAAGAAAAACAGGCTTCAAAAGCCCTTTGACTTCCAACCCTATAATGCAGGAATAGGCTTATTCCTAATCATCATCAGGAGATGAGATATATATTTAGAAACCTCTTGTAAACAAAACCACAGATGGGGAGAATTATTTCCTTGCAGAAGAGGTTACCAACACATTTTGTGCCCTTGGAAGGGCTCAGTTTATGATTATATCAACTCCAGATGATCTGCTTTTCAACACCTCTCTAAGTAAATACTGCAAAGTGCAGGGACTCACTGCACAGAGTGCAAAAAACAATGCCAAGGCAGCTTTGCCATTACACATGCAAAATGTCAACAACCCTGACAGGAGAGGACCTGAGATTTCACTCTGCCATGGACACATGCATGCATCTGCACACACACTCCTCCTATGAAATCCTGGCTCATGCAGAAGACAAATACCCAATATTTTTTGTTTTGATAACTTTAGTGAAAATATAAATAAAACCCCAACCGTGATTAACAAATAGCTCTTCACATTGCTGTAGAAGTCACTTTTTAGCTCCAACAAGAATCCAAAGACCTGTTGAAGCCTTAGACTGCAAGCTGTGAACTTTTACCTAGATATGCTGACCGCAGGCTGAACTCTTACTTAGCTACATGAAGGAAGGCCCTGAAACTGGTGCCGATAAGGTAGATAAAGATAAGGTAGCCGAAACCATCGGCAGAAGCTGCAACTATTCAAGATAAGAAAAGGAATGTCCTGCCTGGAGAAGGGAAAGGATCCAATAAGGAACAAGAAGACCCCAGACCCAAATACTACTATTGGACCGAACTCTCGCATGAGGGGAGGGGAACTTAAACTGTAAGGGTATAATTGCCCAGGGATTTCTTTGTTTGGGGTCCCTCCTTTGAGGCATCCAGCTCAAGCTGATCTTCACCGCTGTACCACTCCATAAATTCACCTGGCGTATGTCATGTCAGAGACTCTCCTTCGGGGAAACTGAGGGTCGAGCCTGAGGGGAGAGAAAGCGCCTGAGGGTGAGTGTGTGTGTGAGCGAGGAGTCAAAAAGGGGCACCCATCAGCTCAATGGAGCTGCCCGCTGGGAAGGGACTGCGGTCCTAGCAGTTAAAGTCTCGGATGGTGTGTGTGCAGCTCCCTGAATGGTGTGCGAATGCTCGGGCAGCTGCTGCTCCCTTAACAACGTGTTGATCGTACAGGTCAACAAGTTTGGAGGAAACACAGAAATCTTGAGAGGGATGCAGAAAAAGTGTAAGCTGCTTTGGATTTGAGCCTTTCCAGGGACTTCAAGATTTTCAGAATCAATAGTGAAATTCTTGGGCAGAATATATACTCATAGCAAGTAATCATGACAACTTAAAAATACCCTTAAAAAAGATGAATTCTCCATTCGGGTTAACTGTGGGTTGCCAAGTCCCCTTCCTCATGCCTGCTCTGCAGCTCCTGTGTGCCCCCCATATCAGAGGGTACAGAAGGTTGTAGAGCCACAACAAACAGCGTCTGCCACAACAGGGTTGCTTCAGGCTCAGAAAGTCCTCTGGTCATTTTGGAGTGTTTTACAGTTGATCATAAGAGCAACTGGTATTTTAGAATTAAGATACTGAAAATCAAATAAATGGGGACTCTTTCATTGGCTTGTTTTTCTTCAAATGAAGAAGATGGAAGAGCTGTTACCAGTTCTAGGCTTTTCACTGATACAGAAATGAGTCCCTTAGAGCTCTGATCCAGCAAATCAATTAATCTACAAACAGCCCCAGCAAAGCATGCTGCTTCAGATCTAAACAGTAGCTAGAAAGCTAGTTAGCTAGCTATCAGTAAGATTAAACTGGGCTTACAGCTTCAGACCCCCTAGGACGACGGAACACCACAGTACTGACCAGAGGCTGAAAAGCTCAATCTTCCCCATGTTGGAGACATGTGAGAAACAAAACAAAGGATACTATTCAGCCTCTGTAGATAGTTAATAAGACATGGCCTTGGGAGAAGAAACAGGATGGCAACATAAGTCAGCCAGACTAGAAAAATACCAAGATAACCACAAAGGGAACCACTGATAAGACCAAGGAAAATCACCTGAATTACGAGTGAACGATCCTAATTAGCATATTAAAAAAACCTGCCCTCAGGTGAGGGAAGCCCCCTACCAACAAAGCCTCTTCCTCACAGAATATGCACAGTAAAAAGGAAGGACCCTGTGACTTAAGTGGAGACGAGGCATCGCAAGAACCAATGGGAACGAGGGTAACTAAAGCATAACTGTAAAAGTACTGATAACTGTTGCTCGGAATGTATAAATGTTAACCGTGCATTAGCCAAGGTGTGGTAGCTTTGTGGAGTTACCACCTAACACCCATCTCTGTGCAGACATGAAATAAGTATCTCCATTCTGTGTGTTACTGGGCTATTTGCACACCGGGTTAACAACCCTGTTTTGCGACAACACCCACAAACCTCCAGAGCCCATCCCTAAATTACCATAACACCCCAAAAGACCATGCTTTGGTTTGAGGAAATGATTGTGCTAGCTTATTTCTTTCAACTTGTTTCCTAAAAGCAGCTAAACCTTCCTTGAATGAGGGCCTAAAATAAACCTGTGAAGCATGTGTTTAATTCACCTTTAAAAGAGAAAAGGTATCTCTTGCTTTGTCCATCCCATCACAGAAGAAACAGAATATCAGCTGCATTAGGTACTTTATTCCTTGGGGGCTTGTGTATATTCTCCACAGCCCTGTTCCTTGCAACTAGGGTGAATACTGGAAAGCAGAACATTGGAAAACCCATGGGCATGGGTTTGGGAGGAGAAGAAGGATAAACAAACTCCTCCTGTGATTTTAATTAAACAACATCTTTTTATAGGATAATGCATTGCAGCATGTTTGTTTTAAACTAAACACACTTGAAGTCCTTGGGTAAATTAAGACTAAATAAAGCATCCATTTAAGAATGTTTGTTTATTTGTTCCAAACTTTACATTCAGGGAAAAAAAAAAAAAAAAATTCCTTTATCAGTAGGTTAACAAGAGTCTGAGAGGGCCACACAAACAAAAATTCAAAGCTGCTCCTTAAAATAGGAAAGCCTCAGTCTTGCCCAAAGCTTTCTGGGCATTTTAGCAAGCAGCAACAACAAGAAATTACTATAACTTATAGACATAACAAGCCTGCAAATAGTCTGGGAAGACAAGAGACTAAAGGTATTCATGTGAGGAAACAACACAACAGGAGCAATCATACCACCCTATCAGAAATCTAAAGAAAATACATATGACTTGAGCTGTTTCTGTAAAGATGCCACAAAGCCACTCTGGTGTGGATTAAATATCATGAAGCACTAGCATGAAACTAATTGTTTCTGATTTGAATGTGTTAAATAGGCATGTAACTAAAAATGTTCTGCTTTTTTCCCCTCAATATGTTGAGCAGAGTTAGTTCTCATTAAACAATCTGGAAAACAATACAAGCTTAGGATCACTGTGAAGTCAGTCCTTTTTTTTTCTGTCACTGTACTCTAGCTTTTAGCACCCAGCTTTAATTATTTTAACTACATGTTTAGTTGGAATTCATACGTGCTTTTATCAGTAAAGGAATGTAATATGTCCATACTGCAAGCATCTTGTTGCTTGAAACATGCTCTGAAATATACTTCATGAAGTGAAATATAAAGTAGATGACAAGACACTAACTTTGGACCCACATCACTACTCGAGACGAGATTACATTTCCAAATGCATTTCGGGGGTGTGTGTGTGTGTGTATAATTTTAAATCCGTAGTGAGGCTCCCACTGAATGAAGTAATTGTCCCTTCGAATTAGCGGGTAGAAGATGACCCTTAGAAAGACCATTCTCTGGAGAAACTAAAAGCACCTTACTGAAGGTACAGGTAAGAATGAGGCAATTATCTTACAGAATAAACATAGGGCTTAAAACAAAGGGCATCTAAATGCAAGTAAACATGCAGGGCATGTTCAAAGGGAGTCCCAGAGAATCTGAGAGCAAGGGTGTGGGGGAGGCAGCATGCTCAGACCTGGACCTGAGCAGGCAGCTTGCTAATATCCATGGTGAGTGACCCTGCTGCCACAAAGCAGCCTTGGGAGGGGCCATCTTCACTGCTTCGAGGAATGCTCTTAAGCCTCAGTGCAAAATATGACCCATTTTGATATAAAAGAATTCAAGACATTACGAGCAAGGGTAATTTGCTCAGGCTGATTTCACACATCCCCAGCCTCAGCCTATTTATTTATTATTTTATTTATTTACTTCTACCCACAAACTGTTCCATGCAGTCCCAGAGTGCTACAAGGGTGCATTGGGCCAGATGCATCACTGTGTCATTGCCCCACTTCTTGCAGCCTCCTATAAGCATTGCTACTGACCACTGCCAGAAAACGCAGGAGACTGGCACACCTTGAGTCTCACCCGGTACTCTTGTGCACCTAAGGTGCTCCACACTCATACTACAAGGACACACACATGCACTTGTTGTTTTGAAATAATTATGTTTATGATAAAGCAAATTAAAGTCTATAGGCTATGATGGCTAATGAAAAGCCATGAGCTGGATGTTTTAAGGAATATGGCAAGTTCTCTAAAGGGAAGAGAACATGTTTGCCAGAAGCTGATCACCAAGCAGAATATGCTTTTGTACGTTTAAGAGTATAACTTGGCCAGTCAGAGCAGAAATTCATATTAGGCTTTGAAGTCAGTAGCAGTCAAAATATTCATAAGTCAAAAGGGCTCCTCCTTCAGAGCTAAGCTTGTTTGCTGACATCCAAGCTAAGCAAAGTAAGTACAACAAAAATCAATGACTAAACAAATCTCAGCTGGGTTTGAATTCCTAACCCTGAACCACAGTCTTGACCATAAGATTTCCTCAAACTTGCCACTTACTTACACACTGAACCTGTAAGCTCCTGCGGTGAGGGATGTTGCCTTCTCTTGGGATGATTCTACAGCCCCATAAATAATAACTTGAACCATAATCAAGTATAAAACAGCTGATGCAGGGTCTCAAAGCTTTAACTGAATATGCTGGAGGTTTAGGTCCTACACTAATTTCAAAAGCCTCTTGAGGGAACCCAAATGTAACTTCTCTTAATTACCAAAATATTTGCAAAGACACACCCTCTCGAATCTCAGGCTGTTAACATATTTTGAAAAACAGAAGATCAAGTGCAAACTACCAACAGCAGTCTGAGCCTGGATCCAATTTCTACCAACCATTTTTATTTGGATTTCTCTCCTTTTTTTTTTTTTTTTTCAAACACAAGGCCTGAAATACTTGCTGAAAAACAGTTCCGTGTGAATCTTAATGCATCTCAAACTGATTGCTCAGTTCTTTTCTTAGTGTAGCAACATGGTACATTACTACCAAAACCTATGAGACCAAGCCAGTCTACGCTGCAAATCAGCTTTTCTGCAACCACAACTAAGCATGCCTCCATATTTTCTAGGTTAGCACTATCTTCTGTCACATTTCACAGGGAAAAGCTGTCTAAGCTACAGAAGAAGAATTTTTTTTCTGTGTGTCAGAGTGTTGCTGAAAAAACACACCAAGTCAGTCACAGAGAGCAGAGAATCCAGGCAGTTTCTCCTTGCTGCCACAAAGCAACTTTGCCAGAGGGACACTGAACCAGAGACCCTTGGTACCCTGTAAGCACAGTGGTGAGATGCGGGGACTGATACTGCTTGGAACAAACAAACAGCAGGGGTTTAACAGCTATAAATGGTGAAAGGCAGAACAGGGCCTCTGACCTGATGCTGACATATGCAAATACCACAAGGAACTGACCACTGTTAAGAGGGGAGCTGCATTTCCCTACCAGCCCTAGAGAGGAAAAGAGCCAAGTACCAACAGGGGCTGGAACAGAAAGGCAAGGTTGGTGGGGTGACTGGGGAGCTGCTGTAAAATCTTCTAGGGGGGGACAGAAAGAAACGAGCCCAGCATGAGGACTCCTTATGCCTATGATGGCACTACAGGACAAGAAATACTAAAGGGAAAGGCAAAAGGGGCAGAGGGGGCAACAGACACTCCCTATAGCTGACTGTGTGTGCCAGTCTTTGTGCTGACAGGCCATGAAGAAATGGTCCCATCTTGCCATCTCTAGTAGAGTTAGCAACTCTACAAGCCAGGCTAGAGGGAAGGGAGAGGAAAAGGGGGAATCTGTAGGCAAAGAAAGCAAGACAGAGAGTAGCATGGCACTGAATCACTCAGCTGTCAACAGACATGCTGTTCTTTCCACTGTCACATGGAGCTATCAGCTTTTTTGGACAGGGACACTTGTACTACATGGCTGCTCATATGACCTCTCCCACCCCACACAAGCTGTAAAAACACACTGACACATAACAATCCCAGTCTAGCTATTTCTCTGCAGAACACACTACCTTCTTGCTTAAAACCATCATCTTTAACACAATCTCTTTTTATTCTGGTCTGTTAAAACCCTTCAAGTAGCACAGTAGTCCCCTATAAATACACTGCTCTAACTCCCTGTATAGGTTTTTCTGTTGTTTTATAGCTGCTTGAATGTTTCTTGTGCTGGATTTAGAAATTCCTTTGGTTTTCTGTAGCCCTTGCAGAAAAAAAACAACTCAACTCCCTTACAAAAGTAGAGTTCAAAAGAAATTAATAATATCCCTATGATTAGTAGTGTTTGGGACTGTTAGAAGTAAATTACATCCAGCTCACCCATAAAATTTCTTAAGGAAACCTACTGAGTTCTGCAGCTGTTAAGTACACATTATACTGCAACACAAAAACCCCCTTTGGTCTCTCCACTTCCTTCTCTTGCTGTCGCTGCTTCAGCTTCCTCTTTCCTTTTTATTTTCCCGATCTCATTAAACCAGACCGAGTTTTTTTATCACTGTGAAGGACCAATTTTATTTTAAACCTGTTTTATGGTGCAGGCGCTATTGTATTTGGGCAGGCAATGAGCTAACGTGTTCATTGCATTGCAGCTGGTGTTCTGTTTTCATCTCTGTGGGGCAGAACCAGCATCTGACTTCATTCTTGAGTCTGTCCTGCTAAGTACTCTATGTAATTCAAAAGAGCAAGCTAAATTTAGCTCATTCTTCAAAGTTAAAGCAAAAAGAGCAAAAAAAGTTCTTAATTTGCACTGTCATCATTTTGGATCTCTTGATGTATCTCTTGAAACGAAATAAGGCAAGAGAGTCTTCTTGGCCTGATCTCTGATTTTGAGAAACTCCATTTATAGCAGTGTCAGATGGAAATCCCAAGGTTTCTAATGTACTATCAGGTATGAACTTGATAGTATAAGAGCAGGTTTGAGGACCTCCAGCCTCTTTAGTAATCTTGTCTAGCGTAGCAAGCAATTGCAGCTGTGCAGAAACTGCAGAGCTACATCTTCCAAACAACCCGTATTTGCCCTGATTTCCACAAGAAAACAGTACTTTGGTTTATAAAGGAAGACTGAACACAATCAAGCTGATATTTGAAAATAATTCCCTCCTAAGACTCCACTATTACCGTGTCTGTGTATCCAGGGCAAACAGGGCTCTGCCAGTCATACCCGATTACTAGCGTGACTCCTCTCAGAAAACTGACTATGGTTAAATGACCATAACCATCACACGTGAGCTTTCTGTTAATCCCATCTCCAAACCTCACAGCATCCTAGCTATGCACTTCATTTTTATCTTGCGCTGCCCATTACTGCCCAGGTGTCTTCACTCTTATGTAGACTCAGTGTGTCTCCCTCTGTATTCACATCTGCATCACATACACAATTTAACAAATTAATTCAAACAGCCAAATGACAGCCCAGAGCACTTCAAAGACATCTTGAATCCCAGAACTGGCTGATAGCCTGCATGTGCTGGAAAACAAGCATTTTAATTAATCTGACTCTGCTATAGTTAAGATGTGTTAGTTATTGACCTGCTACATTACAATGCAGATGCTTTACTCCTGCGGGCCAAGGTGTGCTATGAAATTTAAGAGAAAACTAAGCTTTGATGAGAAATAATGTCTCAAGTCCCAGAGGCATTTGGTGACTAGGTTCAGAATGAGCTTCGGCCATACTCAGAGGCTAAACCCACATGTCCTAGGTGTCATTTCTACTAATGTAAAAACCCAAAACCGAAACAGAAGCTCAGAACTGAATGGTCTTCTCAGCTATGGCTTCGCAGAAACAAACTGTCCCTTGAGAGAAGCTGTCCTGCCATGGAATAATGTTAAATAAAAAATAACTCTCTAGAAGTAATCTTCTGTGAATTCATTTTGAGAGGCTGTGTTCCTGTGGGGTTCCTTTGATGTCTAATAAAAGATCTCCTACTACAGCCTTTCCTTGCGGATTCTCTTCTCTTCAGCTGCTTTACTTGTGAAGGAGCTGAATTTCCTTCAGCCCTCTGTTCTATAAATTTGTAAGTCAACAGTGACAACAGGGTGGGGAGAAGAATCACAAACATATAATAAGCATGAAAAAAGCAAAAAAAATCGCTAGGAAAACAGACTGAAGGGAGACCCCACCAGTACTGCTGTTACATAAAACATGTTCAAGTTTGCACAAAAGTTGCACCCACGTCCAGCAAGTTTTTGAAAGCCTTCTCCTCAATAAAGAGACCAACCTGAAATCCTGAAAGAAATCATCCTTCACAATCAGAGCATCCAGAAAACATTAGGGAAATTTACTTAAGTTGAGTGATCAGGGCAAAGTCCTTCGAAAATATTGAGTGCTGTAGGTAGCATCCGTCTCTTGAAAGATCACTGCCCCCTAGATTCATAGTGAATATGTTTACCCCACCAATTATTTCACAGTTGTCTTATGGGTAAAATTGCTAGACATCATTCAAGTAAACAGAACTGGATATCCTGGTGGAGGCAGTCACAAGAACTTGGCAACTGCCGTCTCTTGTGTCTTGTGAGACTGAAATTCAATTTTAATTTGAGCTTTTATAAGCCACCCCCACCACCACCACTGTGCCAAAACCAACCACATGTGAATTGGATGCAATCAGTAATGTCAGAGAACAGCAACTCTAAGATGCCTGCCCACTCATTTGACAAGCTGGAGGACAACCTGTGCCATTTGGGGCTATTATCAAGCTAACACACTGACTGTGAACAGAAGTGGTGCTTTTGGAAACAGACAGCTGTGATCAAACATCCAAGTCCAAGGGAGTTAATCAATGCCAGCAGAGTTAGGCCAATACCAAGATGGATTCTGTAAGAAAAAACATTTCCAGACTATCTTTGTAAAAACCCTTTCTCATTCTTTCCTGGAGAGTCTTGCCATCAAAACCTGTTATTTCCACAGTTAATCCTATAACACAGTTCACACACAGTATTTTCTGTAACAACTTGTGGACTTTCCAAAGCCAATACAGCACAGAGTGTGGGTGTAACCACAGGAAAAGCAATCACAGGCAGAGGAAGTAATAATACTGCATCTACTCCCTGCAGTTCTTTGCCTACAGATAAGATCTGATAGAAAGAGGTAACTTCCATCTGCACTAACATAGACTATATTCTTTTCCCCAAAGAAGTGAACTAGTACTAAAACTGCAGGGTCAAAGCTATGAGTCAACAGTTGTAGATTAACTAGACACTAATTTTAACTAGTATAGGGAGTATAACAATAAAACTGAAAAGCCGATGTAGATGTGTGAAAATTGTGAAGTCTATCTCCTATGTATTGTCCTATCTCCTATAGATTGTCTTTCTGATACAAAAGCATGTCTTCAGTGTTGCAACTAGCATTCCTGCAATGGTCTTTGATTGTTCTCCCAGGATCTGGGCTTAATGTCAGAGCAGTCTAGGTGAAAAAGACCTTAACCAGTAAAAGAAGAACTCCTGAGGCCGTTGGCCAGGTCAGCATGTAAACTCTTAAAGGGTCTCAGTATCAGGAAGTATTAGATTCCACTATAAATTTAGTTATATTAGGCCAAATGCTCAGACAGTGCAACACACAACTACCACATTGACTTCAAAGGAAGCTGACAAATTTTCATCATCTGTGAGCACCTGTCCGAAGAGGTTGTAGTTTATTGTTTTGGAGCAAGGGAGCATACATGGAGTAATGAACATACTGCTTTGTAGTCCTAGTACAGAATCAGAACTGACACGTAGGTATGAAGTTTGGGTAAAAGCAGTGATTGAACGTGTGCCACACAAGGCAGCTTACTCTTTAATTATGAAGAAAGCACCAGTCAATGCTTTTCTGGGGCAGTGGCTGCAGGAAAGTTCCTTTTCACTACTACCAAATCATTACCTTTCAACATCAACACAGCTTCACTACACTGTTTACAGGAATGATAGTAATAGTGCTGCAAGTGACCAATGCCAGAGCTTTACAAACCAAGCAAGTGGTGAACAAAGCCCCGTAGAGCACACTCAGCCCAGGTAATGTCAGTCAGGCCTGTCTCCTGCTGTTCAGTAAAGGACAGATGCTAAGACCTGCTGAGCACCTTCTGTTCAATTTAGCACAAGACTCAGCTGCTTGTCAGCTTTCAGGATTTAGCTCCAAGCTAAACTCTATTTTTGAATACTCATTAGCACAGGAACTTTCTATCTTTCATGCCAGCAATGCTTTTCATAAGGATAAACCTAGAGACGCTAATGCTGGCTGATTTAGAAATAAGGGTTATTTTTTCTTTTTTGTAATTTCTATCAAAACATTCCTCCTGTTAGAAAATGGAGTTGTGTCAGAAGTGACTTTTTCTGAGGGAAATGATCTATTCAAGTGGACTTCATTGTCTGGAAAATCAAGCAAATTTTTCAGCTGTCAAAGGTCAACATTGGTCTCAGTACCAGAGTCAACCACTGCAGTTTTGTCCCCCTCAAGCTCATGTTATCTCTTGCAGGACCCATTCCCTGCACAGAATATGTATTAATCAACACTGTCTCTCAGCTGAACTGCTATGGAGTATCATTGAAGAGTATAGTAGGTGCTACACGATAGATTGACTGTGCTAAGTGCTTTATAATCAATGACTTGATTTCAGGATGAGATTCAAGAGGGAATTAATATGTTCTGTGCAGCTGCTGCTTTTTCTAGGCTGAAGAGTAAAGTGTGTAGATAAAATAACACATTATGTCATCTTTCTATGCATTTTTGCCCTGTGAGAGCAATTCCATAGATCAAAGATAACACAAATAGCTTTATGCAAAAACTTTCACAAACAGATAGGCTCATGTCCCTATCCTTAGGAGCATTTGTGAATGCTATAGCCTAATTGCCATGTTAAAACTGTACCAAACAAGCTTCAGCTATGACCTGGGCTAACAAGGTGAGAGTTTACCTTCAGATTGCTGGTCCACAGTAGTCAACAGGAGGCTTTCCACTCTATGCAATGCGATTTGGATGACCAGAGAGAGAGATCCCATATGAATCTGGAAAATGGTGGAAACCACCTAAAATCAAGTAACATAGACATTTTTCTCCTCTTACATAATCACAAATATTACACCGTCTGGCTAAGATTGTACGTGTCACCTACTGATGACAAACCATGTGTTTTGCCCTTTTGGCATTTAAAATGCACATCTTTCTACCCTGATTACAACGTCAGTCCCATCAAAGACAGAATGTTCTCTTAGATCCTGTTGTTACACAAATCTCCTTCAGAGCCATCCCTCTTTTTGACTGCAGATGTACACAAGACCTGACCTCTACTCCTGAGGGCCCCTGTGAACAGGAAGACATGGCCAGGCAGCACGCTTGAGAAAAATGACCAACTCCCCTTAACTTTTACCTTGTTACAAGGGAGACTTCAACAAACCAACTCAACCACCACCCTTCCCTACTCAGCCTTGACTCTATAACACACAGTGACATGTGTCCCACAGCCCAGAAATCTGGGAACTATCATTTAGTTTATTTAAGAACTTCAGGAAAAAGGAAAAAAGCTCCAGCAGCAGCAGCCAACTGTGACAGAGGGAACTCAAGCCTCCTTCCAGATGACCCAGTCCTCCCACTCACTCTCATTTAAGCAGCAGCATATCAATTACAGCATAAATTAACTGCCAGTGTAGGTTAGTAGGTTATTAAGCACTGAGAAGCAGTCCAGCCTATAAAGCTGAGAGAGATGGAAACAACAGAGGCAAAGTTGCACAGGGAACTCGGGGTGGGTTGGATTTTCAGCACCCTCCCCAACCAAAGGGCCACCTTCCTGCCTGGAACCGGCCAGGAAGCTGAGCTCCACTGAGCTATGCCATACAGAAGCCATCAGGGTGTGGCAAGGACATGGACGTGGTACAGTCACCAGGGAAACTTTTGCATCAGCTTTCTTCAGTGAAAAATTACAAAATTAAATTGTCTGCTGAGCTCTTGTACTCAAATTAGACTCACTCTTGAGCCTAATAAAAGAATGTTTTCAATATTCACTATATTTATTGTACAGAGAAATACAGTTCCATTTTACATTTCAAGTTACATTCATAAACTTCTATCACATTGCTGGTTATAAACCTATTGTTTTCCTCATTAAAGGTTAAAAAGGATCCATGAAGAGATGTTCTGCACACCAAACCAAATCCAAATATGAAGGGTGTGAGATCATTTAACTGGTTTCATTAAGGCATCTCAATGTTGGAAAGAATGCTTGTATTTCCTCAGCTTGGCCTACGTCTTAGCTGCCATGTCTATGGCATGTGTCAGCATGGTTTATCTGAAACCATTTCCAAGTGACCTTCTGAGGATAACCATCTTTAATACTATGCAAAATTCAGGTGGATGAGGGCATATATGAAGAAACAAGACAGACAAAATCTCCCAATGAAAAGATGTCTTTCCCGTGTCTTACACTTCAAGTTGCAATTTAAAGCAGTAACACAGAGATCAGCAGCAGGTTCTCACCTGGTAGAAACTACTGCAGGCTTGAAAATAATGCTTGAGTTAGGCCTCAGAAATACATGCTTGACAGGCAATGCTCTGTCAAAGGCTATCTGATTTGGAAGATTTCAGACTGTCACCTCGAAGTACTCAAAGTGTGGAAATTTGTCTGAAAGGCTCTGTTCAGATCAAACCGAACAAATTGGATGAATGAGCATTCAAAGTATAAAGGTAAAGAAAACCTTTGGCATTGTTTGGAAGACAGTAACCTAAAATCAGATTAGAAACTTCTGTTTGTGAATTCAATTGCCTAAATTTCTGGGAAGCATAGAAGTTAAAGCCTAACGTGGAAAGGATTGATCATATACATAGAGCTCCAAAAACTTGGCAGAAGATACAAGCATGTGCAGCTCCAGAGGAAGATGGGGCTAGAATTAAGCAGGTACTCAATGAAGGAAATGAAAAATCAGCAGACCTTCCATCATTCACACTTTCCTGCTTAATGCCTGCCTCTGGTCTCTTAACATGTTTAGGAAAAAAAATCACGTAGAGACATTATAAGTAGTTTCACCAACTGGAGAGCCAGCAGGAAACTTTCTAGTGAGCCAATAAATTGAGCTTATAATGAGGAGTTTGAGAAAACTGTTCAGCTCGGAGCATCTAAGAGCTCTAAGTATATTCACAGTGGCTTCATGATACTCCTTGTGTCATTTTACTTTTATTCCATGACACAGTTCTGCAATGTGACATTAACACCGAATGTGTCACAAAGTGTGTGTTTCTATGTTTCATTAAAAACCAAAATGCATGGCTACTCCTCTGCCTACAATCTACTTGAGCAAGACTGCTAGCATCCTGTATACAGGAGTCAGGAACGCAGCAGGGAGGGGAAAAACAGACCAACAGAGGAAGAGAGGATGAGATTTTTGTTCATCTCCTTTCTAACCACTGCAGAATGAGGCTAAAACAGAAAGGAAGGTAGAGCAAAGACACAAGGTTGTTTGCCCTAAGAGCCTGGGGTATCATGCAGATAGGAAAAACAGGGCTTCTGACCAATAAAGCAGAGAAGATGTGAAATGCCATTTGAGAAACACACAGAGCCCAATTCTGACAGCCTCTGGAGGAGCCATGACTTCTCTTCCTCCATGAAACTGATGATGTGTCCAAGAACAGCTTTACCTTTTTTGTCTCAACAGAAGCCATTTCAAGCTGCAGACATGAATGCAAAGTATGAAATTCCTTATCTGCATTCTCCACTTTTAAAAGGTTTGTGGGAATCTGAACCTTGACTGCTGCTACCTCAGGCCTACATGTCTGTGGGAAAACTCAGAACAGAGGAAACCACACCATCCCCAAACATGTGCCTTTCACCCTGCTTACTGAGCATCCCAAAGGAAATTTACTTGACAACAATTCCTACACATTTTTCAACTGTCCTAAGTCTATCTATCCCTCCTTGTTCCTGGCCTGACAAACCATTTTCTCCCTTTGCCGCATGACCCCAGCAACATCCTGATAATTCTTAGTTGAACCCAACAAACATAAGGCTATGACTCAAAAAATCATACATGCATATTTGCATGTTTGGATAACAACCTCTTACTCTGTATTTCAGAGTCTTCAGTTTCCAGGAGACTTCCTGAGCTAAATATCCCCATCGATCTTCAAGTCAATAAAGGACAGAATCCTGCTGAAGTCCATTCAAAAACATCATTCATTCACTGACCCTGTAGGAAAAACCAAAAAACCTCCAATTTTGTCTTCATTAATATCTTATTTTAGAGGTCTTGAGATATTCAAATGAAATTCAAGGCATATGCAGTTGTTAAAAACTAGTGATAATTGCACAGAAATTAAGAAAGCAAATACAGCCTCTTGACAGCTGCAACTACCTCTGGGAACTGAGAGATATTAGGAATTTCAAACAACATTAAGAAGTTACTCTCCTGAGAGGGGTGATATTTACACAACCTATTAGAGAGATCTGAGCACCAGGAAGCTTCCTTTGGTGTCAATGGCAGCTGCCAGATGCACTGCACTTCTGAAAACAAATCACTGTGATGCTGTGACCTCTGGTGATCTTCTTAAGTGTCCTGTTTGGTTAAAAATTGTCATTTCAGAAAGGGAGTTCCACAGCTGAGTGACTATTCAGATTTTTAGTAGGAACTCTCACATTACAAGACTATTGGCCATGAAAGAAAAACACAAATTGATTTGTCAGGTATTACTGAGACTGAAATAAGAGATGCAATACTACTGTAGTACTGTAGCAGATTACTTGATAGTGAAGAAAAGAGGCACTTCTACTTTCACCACGTAATTATGCATTTCATGATGTTGATCATTTTGAGGGGTTACAAGAATTGAATCTTTCAAGAAGTTATTTCTTCAAGTAGTTCACACAAATTCAGTGCTGTCCCACCTGTCTCCCCCTCCTCCTTGTTAAGTCGGAGGTTTCTGTGACTAAGGTTACACTAAGATTCATGAGATTGGGGATTATCTCTTGGGTACAGTAAACAGGTTATGCACAAAGTCAGGAACCATGGATCAGATCCAAAGGCAAGACGTTCATTTCAGTGGGTTTGAATCAGGCTTTTGGTTAACAACCATTAGAAAGTAGAAAGGCCAGGTCATGCTCTCCAAGTTCTGCCAAGCCAACACCGAGTCCTACACTTGAATATACAATGAAGTTATCAGAGGAGTAAAAAAGCTACAACTTTACAGAGATCTTTTCAGAAAAGAGCTGCCACGTTTACATTGAAACTTTACATCATTACCACATTTGGA
This sequence comes from Nipponia nippon, assembly GCF_047370975.1. Classification (NCBI taxonomy): domain Eukaryota; kingdom Metazoa; phylum Chordata; class Aves; order Pelecaniformes; family Threskiornithidae; genus Nipponia; species Nipponia nippon. The sequence goes on from NW_028262380.1 coordinate 63,591,428, forward strand.
GACCAGGAAAAGAAGATGCATTCAAATCAGATTTTTAGAAAAAAAAAAATCAGAAACGCTGATTATGGAGTAAAAAGAGCAGTTTGAAATGAGCCAAAGAGCCAGAAGTGTATTTAAAGGCTACTCCTTTAAATCCACCCAGCTGACTGGCCCCTTCCAACACTCCCTCTAAGTCACTAGGTTTGTCCTCAGTCTTAAGAGACTGCCTGTACTGGTTTTCTGTGCAGGAACCTGAAAGATTACTGCTGTGTGAGACAGCAGATCTGCAAAATCATAGCTGGTTAGAGTGCAACTGTTCACAAAGAAGAACTAGCAGACTGTCAATCAAACTACCAGAAGCCAGGTCGAAAAATCAACAGGAGAACATAACACGTGTGGAATTCACTGCAGAAGATGACTGTGGGTCCTAAAAGCTGACCTAAGTTCAAAAGGAGACCAAACAATTTCATGGAAGAGAAATACACCTCTAGCTGAGAAAAAGCCACATACTGAAAATACTTCAAAGAGCAGAAAGTAGTTGGGGCAAGTCTCACCTAAGCATGCCCCATTTTTACCACTCTCTAGGTGTTTATATCATAGAATCATAGAATACCAGGATGGAAGGGACCTCAAGGATCATCTGGTCCAACCTTTCTAGGCAAGAGGACAGTATAGATGAGATGGCCCAGCACCCTGTCCAGCTGAGTCTTTAAAGTGTCCAGCATAGCGGAGTCAACCACTTCCCTGGGGCGATTATTCCAATGATTGACTGTTCTCATTGTGAAAAATTTACCTCTCATGTCCAATCGGAATCTCCCTGGGAGTAACTTGTCCTCCCTTGTCCTCACCATGTGACTCCTTGTAAAAAGGGAGTCTCCATCTTCTTTGTAATTACCCTTTTAAGTACTGGTACATGGTGATGAGATCACCTCTAAGCCTCCTTTTCTCAAGGCTGAATAAGCCCAGTTCTCTCAGCCTATCCTCATGTGGCAGGCTTCCCAGACCTTTGATCATCTTGGTAGCCCTTCTCTGGACCCCCTCCAGCCTGTCCACTTCTTTTTTGTACAGCGGGGACCAGAACTGTACACAGTATTCCAAGTGTGGCCTGACAAGCACTGAGTACAGTGGGATAATGACTTCTTTATCTCTGCTGGTGATGCCCTTTTTAATGCAACCGAGCATCCTGTTGGCCTTCTTGGTGCCAGCAGCACACTGTTCACTCATATTGAGCTTCCTGTCCACCAGGACCCCCAGGTTCCTTTCTACAGAGCTGCTCCCCAGCCAGGTGGATCCCAGTCTGTGCTGCGCTCCTGGATTATGTTTTCCCAGGTGCAAGACCTTACACTTGTCCTTGTTAAACTTCATAAGGTTCTTGTGAGCCCACTCTTCCAGCCTATCCAGATCTTCCTGCAGATATGTTGGCCATTAAATTGGTTAGTGGACAGGTTGTGGACTACAGCCATCTTGATCAGATATATTTTTTATACTGAGCCATACTCTATACTCATAATACGTGCTCTGTTCATCACAGCTGTTCTTGTCTGCACATACAATTCTTTCCTGTGCTTCCTTACAACCAATGAAGATTCATGTAAAAAAAAAGACTGTTTTGGACATATGCAAACATCCCTAATTACTCATAGAAGAAAAGGGCTGTGGCTTCACCACACAAACATATGGTGACTTGAAATAAGAGAAAGGCCACATTTACATGTTGCTAAGTAATGGGTTATGCAAACATAATAAAGCCAAACTTCAACATACATTTTCCTGGTGTTCCTGAGAACACAGAGAGATACAGTCTTGAAAGGCAATTTTCATGGTTCATGCATTCCCTGGTGGGCTGGCTTCAGCAGCCCCACGATCAGGACAGCTGTTACTTTGCTTACATGGGAAGCGTGTAGGTGTGCAATAGCTTTGCTACCAAAAACTGTTCAGAAAGTAAAGATTGCATTTCTTTTCACAGCCCACATAGAGCAAGAAGGAGAAATCAACAGACCTCACTGCCATAGAATCAGCATATAAACAACTTGGAAGAAGTTTGCCTTAACTTTAATAGCAGGTGTGCTTCATACCACGTTTAATATAATCACCCAAAAGTCTATCTATGTGCAATAATATAGCCTCAGGACATCTAGAGGGGAAAAAACAAGGCGGGTGGTGGTGGGGTGTCAGACCAACTGGGGACTGCAAGTTCCATGCATGAAAGCATGAAGGACATTGAATATTAGGAGTCACACCACTCAAACCCTACCTTTACAAATCAGCTGCATTTACATGGATCTACAAAGTCAATCAGATGTTACAAAATAAGAATTGTAGCCTGAGTACTGCCACAAAAGGTTATGAGATGAATGTTTAATCTTTAAGCTACATTAATTTCTTCTGCCTAGGCACTCCAACTGCTATAAAGATAACATCTAAGGTGGCAATCAGACCATAGCTCCTGCAGCTCTGGCTGATGCAGCTACGTGCCAGGAGGGAGCTTCTAAATTTATTCAGAATGTGAAGGGTGAAAGTAGAAACCTGTACTGTACCAGTATAAATCTGAACATAAAGCCTGAATATTTTGCTTTGAAACTTAACAGTTGAAAACTAATCCTAGCATTAATTGATGTATCAGCTGAAATGAATGTAGAAGGAACAAATATCAGTTACAGTAAGAGCTCTAGGCATAAAGCTATGGTATGTGATAAAGAACAGCTGAAGTGAAAATGGGCAGCATTTTGTGTTAAGTCAGTGGATCTGGACCCTGGGCTGCTGTACTAACAGTTTGCCAATTACCATTACTAGGTATATCTCTTTTCAACTGAAACACCATACTTTTTTAAAAATAAAAAAATAACTCAATCCCGAGAACTGCCAGTTCTTCAGAAACAGACAATAATTTCTACATCAGAGCTCCACTAACTGTTAGCCTGCCGGAGAGCATGGCACCCTTGCTTGGACTTGGTCTTAAAAGTCCATGTTTGAAAAGGGTTGGCAGGGGGAATCAAACTGCCCCTCAACAGCCCCTTACCTCTTCACTCTCACAGAAGGTTTGGGGCAGTTGCAGATGGAGCAGAGCTGTGCCACAGCAATCTGCAGCTGTTCAAGAGAAGCACAGCAGACACCATCAAAAAAACACAGCACCGGTAGCACAGCAGAAAAGATGATTCCTGAGCAAGCTGGGACCGTTCTTTAAACAATCTACCCTCCGGGTGGGGAAGATATATCAGAATAGCAAGATAAATCAGCAAACACCTGCCACTTAAGTGTGTGAGATCAGAAAGCCTGTTCTAGTCATCAGAGTTGTCTGTCTCTTTGGAATCTGCCAGTTAATAAAACCAGGAGATGAAGGCAGCCCAGGACACTGTTGAAGTTTAAGTGAAAATGTGCTGCTTAGTAATGGCAATCTGAGAGTTGTATTGAAGGGATTCTTCTTTTTCATGTAATGCATCTCCTGTCTCACTCAGCCATCATTAATGTGCCTTGTCTTGGATTTTACTAGTCACCAGCTCCTACCTGTCCTGGATACAGACTGATTTTTCAGAAGCTACCTTCAAAGACTACAGCAGGTAGAGTCAATAAAGTGGAAATAGAAAGGAAAGGATATGTGAAAAAAGAGTTGGAGGAAGAATGGGAAGAGAGGATTTGTGCTCAAGTCAAGGCTGAAGCCAATGAGCCACAGGCTGACTGGGAGATGTGTGTTGGGGTCAGACTAAGCAGCAGGAGACTACCACCGGAGAAGGGACTGGACAGGGATGTATGCTGGTGTCACAGAGCAGCAGGCCAGATACAAAGGGTGTACACATGGTTAGGCAAGGCAGGTGTGCTCGGAAGGAACAGAGAGAGAGGGCCTGGAGCTGGGCTACTGCAAGAGCAGGGGAGGAGAAGACATCGGTGGAAGCAAGGAGGTCCACAGCAAAGAACCTGACTGGACAGGGAGCTGGGACAGGTCCTACTTCCCACCAGCCCTCACTGCAGATGGAAATGCCCCAAGCATTCACCTTTGTCTCTCTCCTTGAAGACGGTCACAGCAATACTCTCTAGAAAAGAATATAAACTCATGTAAAGTATTTGCCACATTCCTAACTATTTTACATTTCACATTCTTTATGTGTTGCTCCTGTACATTTTCCCATTCTGTTCTAATTCAGCTGCCTCTCTTCCTGTCTCCCCTCCTTCTCCCCTGCTCCAGTCTGATAAACTTTTATCACAAACAACCCCTCAGAACTCCATCAATCCTCTCCCCTCTCCCCCATCCCCTTGTTAATAGGCTGGATGGAAAAACTAGGATTTTATGCCTTTAAACACATGCTGCTGAGCCACACACATGGAAGAGGATTGTTAGTTATTCTTTGGGAGCAAGGAGCAATTTCACTGTTTACAAAAACAGTAGCTCATGCTACAAAACACACTACAAGCTCAGTTCTTTGAAGCTCAGTCCTACATTCCAAGGCCACCTCCTCTCAACAAGTTCAACAACAATTTCACCTAACACAGAAAATTTCCAAGCCAAGATGCAGAAGTTTTAGAAGGCTTATTATTATGAATCCAAAGCAACAGGAGGATAAGAACTCATCTTCAACTTAAGAATTAGCAGGAAATCACCGATCAGTGAAGTGAGACATGAAGTCTAACAGGCATTTATTGCCTACATAACGCTTTTCTACTGGTTTGCCAACAGAAGAATAACAATATCATCCACCACAGAAATTAGATATGCTGATCCTCCAGAAATAGCCCTAGCCACAATCCCATCCTGCACGCACAGTATTGTATACCAAAAGATAAAGCAAGTATTGCAAAATTTAGTCTAAAGACCCGAGTGCCTAACACATTGATGGCATTATACTGTCACTATTAGGAGGAAGAGTTTAAAACAAACCAGGCCAATTGCCAAGTTTAGGATTCCCTCCTCTCTTCCCTTCATCTCAGCCATGTCCAGACCTCAGCTTGTTTGCATGTTGCTGCTCTAATCGTACTTGAGATTTTAACACTAAACTCTTTGCCCCTCTATTCAGAAACCAAATTTTTTCTTGCAACAGTTCAGGATACTGTCATAATCACTGAAGGCAGCACATCGCACTATTATAGATGCAGAACCAGGGTTTGCCAACTCTATGTCAGACTGGTGATGCTCCCAGTCTGATGGCCCTGTACTCTTATCACGTGTGTCAGAGGAATAACCTGCCCAAGTCGAGAAAGCACAACTGGATCCCTAGGAGGATCTCTCTGTCACCAGAAACCTAAGTGCACAACTCCTTTATGCATTTCTGTAGTACCTAATGCATTGGAACAGGGGACCATCTTGTTAACTGTACAAATATGCAATTCTCTAACTCCTGCTATGCAATGAACATCTGTTTTCATTGAATTGTTAACATTAAAACCTTGCTCTTCTTCCTGGCTGCTCACAATAAAGTTGACCACATCAGTGCTATAATTCTTACTTCCAACATGCGCTATCCAGCACTGCTTTGAATTTAATCTCACTTGCTATGATTCTTCAAATCTTTGCAGCTCTGTGAGGTCCTGCCAATGCACTGCAAACTCCTTTCTAGTTTTTGCTAACATATAATTGTATGCCACTTGCAAAGTCTGACCGCTTGCTGTTGACTTCTTCTGTTTATCAATACACTAGCAGATGAAGAACAGTTTATTGTTTTGACTTCTAGTTCTAATTTTGATAGCTCATGTCAAAGAAAAAAATACTTAAAATTTAGATTTCCTTCCCACTGCAACAGCAGAACACAAGATAAACAGAAAATCTGTGACATGTGGAAAGACAAACCAGACATGCAAAAGGCACTGCTTATAGGCAGGAAACAAATAACTACTCAGAACTGTCTTCTCTGATTCAAAAAAAGAGCAGGTAACAGACTTTTACCCAAGAACATGCCAGATTAATCAAGAAAAATAATTTTTTGGTGTTTTATTTTCAAGTAGCTTTATTACTGTTGTAGCTTTAGTACTGTTCTTTGCTTACCTTACATTTAAGGAAAGCTCAAATCCTGTCTTTTGCATGTGTGACACTGACCTTATCAAACCTAAGCTAGGGATCTCAAGTAATTCCTGTAGGTAAGACTCAATGTCATGTCATCCCCCCCCCCCCCCCCCCCCCCCGCAGCTTGACAACAGTATCTTAGTTTGACAGGGTTACCCTCATTTTTCACATTCTATTACTAAATCCTGGGATGAGCAGTTGTAGCTGTTAAGGCCTGTTAAAGCCCAAGAAACAAGCATAAAGAAAAATTACTTCAAAGCAGCACAGTCATCTTACAGAATCTTACATGAGACCTCTGAAATCTAAGTGCATTCTTTGACACCCATTTAAAGCTGGTGCTTTCAGCTGAGATGCAGTTATCTACCGCTAAGCAATTATATTGGAGCCTTCTCTATTTTGTGTCACAAATAGTGTTCAGTTGCTGTGAGAAGCAAAGGTGCTGCCCTCCTTTGCTCACACTCAGTGCCAGTCAGCGTGGGCCAAGGACTCACATTGGCTCATGAGGCTTTTGCCTGTGAATATGCCACAGTGGTACCACTCGTGCACTGCAGTTAAGAGCAGCCATTGCTCTTGAGGAATGGAGAAAGCAATCCATCAAAGCATGCTACAATGGCTTTTAGAAATAACCAGAAATACTAAGGACAGCAAGCTAAAGTCAGCAGCATTGGATCCTCTGTATCACAAGGAAGATAATGACTGCCTAGTGCAGCTCTGAGCATACTCCCTTCAGCTCTAATACATCTGTGAAGAAGATGTACGCTCCAGCCCTAATTGGCTGATGGCTTCCATTGAGAACTGTACAGATGGGGTATCTCATTAGCAATTAGCATCCATTTTAACCTGAAGACAATGGCATCATGTATGTTATGGAGTCCGCCTATGAAACAAACCATGTTTAAGAAGATAGCAAAGACTTCAAATCTTTTTCACTATCAGATTATCATGGTTTGGCCTTTCATACTACACACTCCCTCAAGTACTTCTAGAAAAGCTTCAAAAAATATAATAAAGTTTTATCCTGTGCCAAGACTAAGTTCTGTAGGAGCCCTAACTATAGTTTTGCAACAGCTCAACCAGAACAAATAGCATTTTCTATTTTCACACATTCAAACTTGCTTCTTTTCATGTTTCCAGTTCTGTGCAGTGCTATCATGGAAATAGCAGTTCTGCTACTTGGAGCTGTGTGACAGGTGGGTACACTTTCATTACAGGCTCTATACATCCCTGGAGTCCTCCAGTTTCAGGCTCCAGTGGCGCCTCCTGTACCTGGTGTGGTGGTCACCATGAAACAAAAACTCAGTTGAAATTTGCAGCCTTCTTTGTCAGCACCACACAAAGCCAAAATAAAATAAAATATCATACCTAGGACTCCAGCCTTGAGCCAAACAGGATATCTACCAGATAATGAGCACTTTCAAGGGAGCAGTCTAGCAGTGACCACTACTAGGCATTTGCAAAAGAAATATGGAAAATGTATCTGAAAACTTTAGGTAGTATTATATCCCCTTTGTGACTTCCTAACCCAGGTCTACATCCTGCTCATTAGCCATAAAGGCAGGACTAACTGCTGTACTCAGGCAAAAAAAAAATCTTCCTATTCCATACACATCCTGTCATGCATGCTCCTGTATCACCCGTGATTGCCATTATGATTGTTTCTTCATGCTACTTGTTAATTTTAAATACCTTTTCTTGCCTATATGCTGGTAGAGTCCTTACAAAGGACAATCTAACCTTTTCTTCTTCCTTCTATAGAAACTCACATCTACATTTTCTTTGTGGTGGTTTTGGTCATCTCTGATAAAAGTTACCCAGAACTGAAAATATGTACCCTGCTGTACAGAGCTATATATAACTCGTAGGCCGGCTGCCAGTGCTTCCTCTAAATGTGATCCAAACAGGATGCACGTATAAAGTGTAAGGGCATGGTAAGGAGACAAGTGATGAGTTTGCAATGGGCAAATTACTGTGCTGGATATGAATTCACAAGTCCAGACGCGTTGATGCATCTGTGCTTTTGATATGCTGACTGAGGTATGCTGGAATCACCACAGAACTGGCTCCCAAGCTTGAAAAACAAAATAAAACCCAGTCTCAGCTTTTTGACAGCAGTCTTTTACATAATTTCAGCCAATTCAAAACCAAGTAGCATTTCCATATCTGCTGCAATGCATGTTTGCTGTGCAGTTCACAAGATTAAGGCCTTCATTTTAAGGGTCTTTACTCTCAAAGGTTTACAGTCCTTCCGACCCACAGATCTCTGGAATACCATCTGTCCCTTAGAATGGATTTCTTTCTGTTACACAAGACAAATGTGATGTGACAAATCCTACAAGCAGTAAGGCTTATAATATAATGCATACAAGCACAGGTAACAATAGTTTCAGTGGTGCATCCTCTTTCTTTTTTCAAACCAAGAACTCCATTCAGACTTTTGTTACAAAAGCCTTTCCTTGTGTAAACAGGTCCTTGCACACTCAGACTTTCAAAAGCTTTCAACTAATAGTCTTTATTAATACTGGAACAAAAGCTTTTAATAATGTATTTTTAAATTATGTAAATGCTTGTCCTATGGACAGACTGCTTCAGAAGTTCATTTAATGTATCACACCACCATTAGCATACTACAGACTGGTAACAGACTATGGAAAGCAGATATTTTTCTGTTACGATGCTTACAGGTACATCACAGCCAAAAGTTTTTTCAGTGAGTAACATTTTCACAAATGTCATATTCCTTGTGTTGTGCTTGGAAATGAAGGCAAAACACTGATGACCCCTGGCAGACTTTTGCCTCTCCCACCCACATCCCTAGGAGCAGTCCAAGGAGATGAAGCTAATCCAGGAGCTATATGCAGAACGGAAAAGTTCCTCTTCAGAGGCAAACTGCCATTGATTTGCATGACATGGCCATATTTCGGGCCTTGACTTCTGCTTATGACACAAGCTTTCATTTTCCTGAAGAGATGAAGATTCTTTTTTCCACCTCAACTTCCGACCTGTAAAGTGGCAAAATCACTTAAATTTGCAGATCTGAAGGCAGAGAGATCCAGGATGCTCTTTTTATAGGCTGCTATGTATTTATTGATGCTACTTCGATCTGGTGACAATTAGTTTCATTGTAAATGGATGGGGTTTGGTTTGTTCTGAGTCCAGTGAGCCTCAGGACCCTCAGAAGTGCCCTGTATTAGACCAGCGCTCATTCTAGTTTTAGTATCTCACTTCCAGTGATATCCAGCAAGGCTATTAAAAAGGGAAAGCCAGAGTAAAACACCACCAAGTACTTAGAGGATAATTTGTCCCCAAGGAAGGTTTGAAGCCTTGAAAGTCACAGGAATCACATCCTGCCTCAAGTTAATGCTTATGCTTTTTAATATTTATTGCACTAATTCCAGGAATCCTTCTCACCCACTACTATCACATCAGTTTACGAATTCTGCAAGTGACAGGTAAGTTGTTTATTATCTGGGAAACAAATTTTGAACGTTTTTCTACTTAGCATGAGAAGACAATCTTGAACTATCCTTGCCTAGACATTTAACTAGGAAATAGTGCAACTTTAACAGAGTTAATAGAATCCTTTCATTAATTCAAAATGTAGTATAATACAATTTTGAAGTATAATTTAACCATTATTTAACTAAATTGCATAAGATACACAACCTTTTTCTTAAACATTTTCCAAAAAAGGTAACGTGCAGAGATTCACTGTTATTTCCCCTGTCCATGCACAGTTACACTGCAGATTTAAGAAGATAATGAACTCAGTTCACAAAATGAATTTCAAGAGGAGGCAACTGAGCTTTCAAAGTGTGGATGCAGGGCACTTATTTCCTTTTAACCAGTTGGAATAAGCCTCAATTTCAAAGATACTAGCAGCAAAATTCCTGTTGGCATCAAGAAGGCATGAAAAAAGCTTAGTAGAAACCTCAGGATCTGATAATGTAATTCCTTCTGAAGGGGGGGAACAATGATTCCTATATAATTTTTTTTCGTAAGTTGTGTTAATATACCGATGCTTTTATCACTGGAGCTGAACTGGAGATTATTTTAACTTAGCTGATCCTCAGCTGCTAATATATATTAAAAAACCAACAAAAAACCCCATTGAAACCTCCCTTCTCCCCAGCCAAGATCCACCTCAGCTCTCTTTCCATTCCAGAAAACTTAAGAGCCAGTGCTTCCTAGTAAAGCTCCTGCCAGAAAAGTGACCAAAATGAAATGCAGGAACATCCACTCCTCTCATGTACAGGACTGTTATTTACAGTATGTTTTGGAGTTTTGTGCAATGTGGATTTAAATTACTCGAAACAGTGGGGCTTCCACTATTTCCTTTGAGAAGTGTCACGCTTTCAGTTTTCACCATTACAGGTTTTTTTCCCTGCCACATGAATATCTTTTTCTGCTTGCTCAATTTAATCTTAATTTTAATTCTTCGTTGTTCAAGAGCTGATCTCTCTGCTGTTCCTGCTCTTTTTCAAGGCCACGCTACATGCTTTCCCATCCATCTATGTAATTTGTCATTGTTTTCCCCTCCCTGTCAAATTAAGCTCTTTCTCCAGTCATCTTATTCATTTCATATGCCCCAGAAGATTATCAGAAGGGGCCACAATGATCTCCTGTTACCCTGTGTTACAGCTCTTCTGCCCTTGGTCATGTTTAAGAATTTGCTTCTTCAGCCTCAATTCATTGTTTCCAGTTTCTGTTTTGGTATTCTCTTGCTTAAAGAATACTGTTGGCTTTGACATGGTTACCACTCACTAGAAGCACTACTGCCTTTTCTTTACTAGTTTGGCTGTGATATTTTTAGCCATAACATAAGCTTTCCAATAAGCTGAAATAAGAAGGTTGTTTCCCCTTGAATCCCCTTGAAGAAAGCTGTCCTACGGCAGGTACTCAGTACTCTCAGAATATGCCCCTTCAGTCACTGAAGAGGAAAAACAATTGACAAGTTGTACTGGTCACACCAAAGACTTTACTTGGTCTCCAGGAGTGTTAATATTCAGATACCTAGAAGATGACTGAGGCAAATCTATTTGAAAGCCTCCCCAGTAAGACATTTGGGAGCTTAGAGTGCAAGTGCAGAGTTTTACTTGGTTCAACGGGGATTCTGTGTGTTCAGTAGCACTTAATGGATTCCTTTGTGATGAACTTTAACTGAAGGAGAGGTAGGACTGGAAGTGTAATATTTCACTATCCAAAGGGAGAAGGAAAGTAGGCCTGAATACTTCTGTTGGAGAAGTATTAATACTAACCTGAGTGGCTTCTGTCCTTTTTCCAACTCATGCCTATGGACAGTCACCTCAATAAAAAAGGGCTGAGGATTTCTGCCACATTTGCTATATCTACAAGGTCCTTTCTGTTTACTTCCCAAACCTGAAAGCATTGATAAAGCCCACATTGCTGTCTCATTGTAGCTAGTCTGCTTCTCCACGCTAAATAGTCTGAACTCACAGCTAGCTCCAAGACTTAAGACCTGATATATTACAAATATCACTGGATATGTCTGAGTAAAGGTTTACTTTCTCTTATTACTATTTTACACAGAAGATTTTGTAGGTTTTGTTTGTATTGACTATTTCCTTTAGCATCCAGTATCTAAAATAGGTAGTTTGTGTTACTCTATAGATCTAAATCAGTCCATATGGTCCAGCTACGCTTTCAGGGCAGGCTCCTTTCAGGCATTCCATATGCAGAAGGGAGCACACAAGCCAAGTTAGCAGGAAAGCTACAGTATGTTACTCAAAAAAAGGACAGGGATAACATTGGTCCTTCACTTGGGTTATACAAATATCCTGTCAAGAGGCACACCTTTTCAATTCACTTATAAAATGCATAGAAGTTATGCTGACTTAAAAAAACAAAGCTAAGTGCTGCAGATGGCATTGTATATAGATACAAGGAATAGCATTAATGTGTGGAGGGGAAGAGGAAACCGTTTTAACATGTTATGCTCTTCTGATGTACCATGCCTTCACCGTTTAAAAGCCCACTTGGTCTGACTTGACTTGTCTTTGGCACTCAGAAAGCGTAGTGCATTCCCATGGAGAAAAATGGAATACGTGTATCCTGGAGTTCCTTATTAATCTCTTCAGTTTCCAGGTCAGCTTGACACAGTTTCTCAGTCAAATGGCAGACTTGCAGTCCAGTACTCAAGGACTGCAAATTCAATCTGAGCTTGGAAGGCAAGTGCAGCCTACTTCTTTCCTGTTCCTAGATCAGGATTAGTGACAAACTTGACACTGCACTTCTGGCACTCAAAAAGCATGGGCAAACTTCTTCCTCTCTCCCTTTCTTCCTTCCATAGGGGAACATACAAACTAGTTCAGGCTTCAGAACGTGTCAGTAACCCCAGGACATAAGGAGCATCCAGACAGAACCTGTAAGCTGTTACTATACTCTAGGCCTCAATGATACAGTGAGGTAGGTACAAGTCTGAAGACGTGTCCTGGTTTCAGCTGAGATAGAGTTAATTTTCTTCCTAGTAGCTGGTATAGCGCTGTGTTTTGGAGTTAGGATGAGAATAATGTTGATAATACACTGATGTTTTAGTTGCTGCTAAGTAGTGCTAAGTAGTGCTAAGTTGTTGCTAAGTAGTGCTTACACTAGTCAAAGACTTTTCAGCTTCCCATGCTCTGCCAGGTGCACAAGAAGCTGGGAGGAGGCACAGCCAGGACAGCCAACCCAGACTGGCCAAAGGGCTATTCCATACCACATGATATCATGCTCAGTGGGGGAGTTGGCTGGGGGGGCAGCGATCACTGCTCGGAGACGTGCTGGGCATTGGTCGGTGGGTGGTGAGCAATTGTACAGTGTCTCGCTCGCTTTGTATATTATTATTGTATTATTATTATTTGTTTTTATTATTACTACTACTACTATTACTACTATTCTATTTTATTTTACTTCAATTATTAAACTGTTCTTATCTCAACCCACGAGTTTTCTCCTTTTTACCCTTCTGATTCTTTCCCCCATCCCACCAGTGGGGGGGGAGTGAGCGAGAGGCTGTGTGGTGCTTAGTTGCTGGCTGGGGTTAAACTAATGACAACATGCTACAGTTAGAGACACATTTTTTTAAACCTAACTTTAGAGTTATGCCACACAGCCAAAAACCTAAAAAGCCATTCAGTTAGGTGCATGCTTAATCCCATGGGGTTTCCAAGCGGAGACAACAGCACCCTGCAAAATAAGGACCTTCAATTCACAATTTATTTATAAAAAACCCATTACATCTACAATGAACATATGTCAAAGCAAGCCATAAATTATGGTCTGAGAAGGAAAGCAGGGATGCCAAGACGAGATGGCTTCAAAATGGGTCATTTTCCAACTCAAATGCACTAAAATACCCTTGCCACAGCCGTTATAGAAACACAGCATTCTTAACTCACCACTGCTGTACCTCATTTTTACAATGGTATAATATCCTCTGGCAATGAACTAGGCTGCTGTAAAGCTACCAGTCGAAGCCACACATCGGCAGAATGCCAACAAAACAAATAACTGTTGTAGTATCATATACTGCTGCTTTCCTCTCCAAAATGGTTATTCCCTTTTTATAAAGTCACTTCCATACCACCCATTTACTTTTTGGTATACATCAAGGAAGTAGTTTTTGCCCTGTTCTTGAATACACAATAAATAAGACTAATTGTTCACTGGGATTATTTGACTAGCTTTGGTCCAAAACACTTCTTTGGGCAGGTCAAGTGTAACATTTGCTTTGCTCTTCTGCGTAATGAAGTTTTCAGCTACATTGCCAGTGTTTTCAGACACGTTGAAATACAGATTTGCATTTGGAGACAGATGTGCTAGTTTGAGAAACAGAGCAGTAATTGTTACTCATCAGCTATAAAGACAAGAAAAAGGATGCTGGAATACACAAGAATACAGAGCTGCAACTCTTTCCTTTCCTTAGTTTCCTGATACATCTGGAAAAGGCAGAACAGCACATCTTTTCCCATTCTAAATCTGAATTCAGAACTAAATGCCCTACCCCTTAAATAAACAGCTTAAGTAGTGCCGGACCTTCAAACAGCACAGGAATCCGAGGCACAGGATTTTAAGTGAAAGGGCTGAAGGCAGGCAGCATTTCTGCCCTCAGACACATGTTGCTATCTGTGAGGACAGACACTGGCCACGGGGAACCTGTGGCAGAAAAAGCTGTTCCAGAGCACCCTGGAAAGGGAGGTGGAAAGCAACAGCAGTTGGAAATTTCCAAGTGGCAGGTTGGAACTCAATCAAGATACTTCTGTTGTCAAGCTGCACGCTGATAGTTAAGTAACTGCTTTGAAGAACTATACTGTTTCTGTAGGCGAAATCACTCATTTAATGAACTGCTAAGATCCTCTTCATTTGTTGCTCTGATACCATCAGTACCACAAATTAGGAAAAAAGTATGCTTTTTGTGATCTGCCATTTTAAATAGGTCTTTTTATGATTTTCCCCAGAGAGCCCATCAGCAGAAATACATGTAAAAGATGACAAGCAAATACCAAATTGTTATATTCAGTTACCCATTTCCTCAAGGAGACACTGGGGGCTGGTTTTGCTGCCCTTAGCACATAGCACAGCAGTTTATTCACCCTGAGCTTGGTGGGGCTCTTGAGTAACCCACTAGCCTCAATGCAGACTGTCCAGGACAACCAGGAGATGCACATTCAGTTTCTCAGTATTGAAATAGTGCTGTCTACAGACACATGACCACCCGATACAGCCAAACATTTAGGTCCTAACAGTGCATTCAGTTGTCTAATGTTGGGCAACTCCTGGTAGCAAAGTTGGCAACACCATTTCCAGAGATGTTAGCAACCCACACAGTATCTCCAGCTGAGAACTTGATCTTCATCCACATAGTATCACTTCATATGTTTATAAACAGATTTGTCACCGAAATAGGGAATAAACCTCTTAACACCAATGTAGCATTAAGAAGCAGGCATTCTCTTTATTGCAGCGCTGGATGCACAGGGGATAGTTCCACCTAACGTGCATGCCGTATGTTGCATCAGTCAAAGCTTATATCCCCCTGTTACATACATATGCATTGGATTTCCCAGAATTACTATACATATTCATTCTCTTTCCTGGAACTAATTATCATATTTGCATAGTCTTTACACATGTGGCCTGAGTCTCCAAGGGCTTCCATGGGGGGGTCTTCAATGGTCCCTGGTGGTTCCTAGTGGTTATTGAAGAGGTGTCTCAGCGTTCTTTTCATGAACTTTGAGTCTTTTCTTCCAGATGTGGTCTTAGCTTCTCAGGTTCTTTGTCTTGGTTTCAATGGGTTTATCTGCACTTCCCCAGGATATGCCAGTCACAGTTGGAAAGTCACAGCCCTTGGGTCCATTCTTGTCTGAGGCTCCTGATAACAGATTCAGTGCTAGAGCACTGACTTTTCACCACCTTGGAAGAGGAGTCTATGCTGTGTTCCCTCTATAGAAAGCATTAAGAACTCAAGAAATACACTTGTCAGAAATTTCTGAAGCTAGCCTAGGGTGACGCACAAGAAAGATGAAACCATCTCCTCTCTCCAGGCTTTCAGTGCTGCTTACGCTTCAATTTCTGTACTGCTGTTACATCAACAGTCTTTTTAGGATTGACCATTTCAACTCCCCACCTATCATAAAGCCTCTGGTCCAGGAAGGTCAGTAAGCTGGTCCAGGAAGGTCAGTAAGCTCTGGCTTAGTCTAATTCACATGAATAGTTTCACTGAAACTAATAAGAAAAGGTAGCATATAGACTTAAGTGCTTTGCTGAATCAGGGCCAAAGCTGCCTAAACAATTTTAACCACGAGAGAGAGAAATCAGAGCCTCAAGCTTTTACTCTTGAGTATTATATCATATTACGAAGTTCCCAGTTTCCAGATCCCTTCCTTCTAAATTGGAGCCAAAAAGCAGATACAGGCTTGCCCAGAAAATAGCAAAGTTGTCCAGGGTTTTCCCACATCTTGTGCCATTTCACATTTTCTTTCCTTTTGTTTGTATGATATTCTGACATCCAAAGACCAGCCCCACTTCCTTAAAGAAATAAAACAGGAAACCAATGCCCTACTTGCAGCATCAGCAACTCATCCAGAACCAGATATCTGTGTCAGGCCAACTATAAATGCTTTCTATTGTTATTGGTTTTTTGTTTTTTTTTTTTTTTTTTTAGAGAAGCATTAGCCCATGAACTTCAGTAACAGTACTCTTTTCTGGCAACTTATGTCAGCAGCCCCTTACCCTGTCCATTTACACCAGAGATATCTATATGGATCATATGGATCTATAGTGTATACTAAAAAGGATCTGACAATTAAAACAGTATTTCCAAACCTGAGCTCACTCATCCTAACAAGTTACTTCCTTCACAAAATTTGTACACTGATCTTTAGAACTGCATGGCTTTTGAATATGTTTAAAAGTACAGGACCCCTGTCTCATTCTCTTTTCACTTTTGAACCTGCAGGAGTTTTAAGCAAGGTTATTATTTCAGGATTATTCCAAGCAATAATCACATGAGAAGCTGGAGTCTTCAGAACTATACTTAATAGCTGGATTTTGTCAACACCATTCAGGAGGCTGCTACTGTGTGTAGGACCTCTCAGCTTTAAGCTCTTTTTTTAAAAAAGCCGCTTAGGTTAACCTCTTCGGTGAGAAACAGTGCTCAAGATAGCAACTCCAGCCCTATTTTCAATGCCGTGATGAGCAAAAATAAAAGCAGGGCTTTAGCCAAGAATGGGGTGAAGAGGACTCCTGAAGTGGTCCTTCAAAGGAATATCAAATGATAGCAAAAATACTTAGGCTTTTCCATCATCTACTACTGGCATCAAAAAGCTGTCCTAGTGACCTAGTAAGAATCAATGTCAACCACTGAAGTATGTATGAATCCAGAGATGCACACATGTAGGGAAACAGCCTGTCCTATGAGCCAGAGCACTCTTCAGCAATAGAACTAGGATGCAACACTGCAACAGAAAGCTCAGAAGACCAAAGAGAGAACTCATTTTCTAACATTCATAGGTGTTGTTTCAGAACCGGTTACATACTGAACTGTAACAAGGCTGTACACTTGAAGGTAAGAGAGAGGCTGTAGCTCTGAGCTCTGTGCTGACTCACAATCTCCCTTTTAACAGGGAGGCTGATCAGACTCCTCCTTTAGATGCCCCATCAACTGTAGTAAGACTAACTTTGTGGTTTTGCACTTATTTACAGAAGTGGAGAAATATGAGGTGTCTCTGGAACAAGATAAGGTAAGCTGCCCTCCACCCATCTCTTCAGGGGCTAAAATAAGCCACTTAAAATATATGGATCTTGCCTGGACCCAGAAACAGACCTTGACGGTTAACCTGAATGAAATATTCAGATACATGAATTCTGCTACCTGAAATGCTGCCTAGCCGATCCAATCAGTGGCATTGCTATCTGCCACTTTGGGGGAAGGCGGGGCGGGGGGGGAGGGGTAATCAGAGAGATAATTACAACTGGGAAAAAACCAAACACACAAAACAACCAGGGGCAGAGGACAAAACAATACAAGCTGCTTACAAAAAAAAAAAAAAAAAAAAAAAAAGTACCTGGCCCCAGTTCTGCTTATCTGTGGTTCAAAAGCATTGCTCAGAAGAAGGGAGAGATAGCATAAAGGGGTTAATCAAAGGAAGCAATATAGCTGCACCTCACTACTTGCCTCCCCCAGCCCTTCTCCACCAGGCTGCTATACCTCCCCTTACACAAAGCAGCAGCTCACTCCACAGGTGCTCCCAATGCCCTGCAAACAGCAGTATTTGCAATCAGGTTCTTCAGAGTCATCAGACCTTGATATCAGATGCCTGTATTTTCATTGGGCACTTGAAAACAAGTGATTTTAAGACAACAGCCACCACACGATGAAATAAAGTGTATGCTTCGTACTCATCTTGGAAACAGACTACACACCCATGGTTCAAGGAAGAAGCCAGTCACAATTCAGGATGTGTCAGAAGTAAAAATAAGCAATATACAAATCTAATTCACTGTACCCTGGGGATAACTACTTTGGCAGGAAGGATACAGAAGTCTGAGGAGAGCAGTGTTTGTCAAGATCATAGAAATCATGCCAAACTTCCTTTCAGTCTGGCAGCAATTTTTCAACAGATGACTTCTGGGAACGTTCTGCAACACACTACTGTAAACTAATAAGTAATCAAGCAGAGCCTGTTTTGTCATTTGAGACAAAGGTTCAGTAAGTTTCCTATTAAAAATGTAAACCCTTCTACATTTCAGATAATAAGTGAGGTTTATATAATGGACCCTCTTATCCAGGGAGGAAATGCCTCTCTAATGTCTTCATGGTGAGATAATTTAATAAATAGCACATATTTTATAAAACTAATCTGTGTAAATGGGAGCAATTTCAATCACCTCTTCAATTAGTTCACCTTTGAACAGCAGTTACAAAATGGAAAGCTCCAAGTGGCTGCATAGGAAATCATCCCTGGGTATTCAGAATGAATCTCTAGATTCTTAAAAATTAGACAAATATAACCTGTGTTAACTAATGTACCAGTTTTTAAACTGCTGCAAAAGAGTTTAACATTTGTGAGCTGTTCAGATCACCCAACTTAGTGAACAATTTGATCTCTCTTATTTTTATAAATCACTGTTCATTTTGCCACTGCTTCTCAAAAGAAGCACCTGTAACCATTGAACTACAGCAGACTATCATTTAAGTGCATAGAATATGACAGCACCTGACACAGGCCCTAAGCTATCACTCAGGCACTACACAGAAATGATACTTATAAACTACAATGAATAAGAACAAAGACACAAAGTTAAACTTCCAGAGTTAGAAAATATAAATATTAAGATATTCTGGACATTTAGCAAAGAAAATTTCAGTCTTCAGGTTTGCCAAGTTCAAAAGCAACTAAGAACAGCCTCTGCTGAATGCCATCATCTTATCTAAACCGAGGAGTAATTCTCCACTGTATGTTTGGACAACATGCCTGATCTCAGTCAGGGTTAATAAATGCCTATTATATTACCAAATAAAAAATAGTAATAAGAATTACAAAGCCAGAAATAGTGATATTGCATTAGCAGTTGCAGAACCGTTACTTGGTTCGCTGACCCATCTTCTATCACCAAGGGCTCAGGAGACAAGTCTTTAACATCAACACAGACCATTTTGCCCATATATACAGTGAAACAGCAGACAGAACAGAAAAGAATTATGCAGAGGCTTTTTTCCTTCCATCTTTCCTAACTGGTTCAGTCAGGAAAATATTATATACAAAATACGTTCCATAGCACAATACTACGGTGGTTTTAAGGATGCATGCACCACCATCTCACTTAAGAGAAGGCAAGTAAAACTGGACCCTTGTTACCACCAAATTTATGACTGTCCAAATTCAGGAGCTGAACTCATTTCTGAGACTTACAATCTCATAATTCCCTTTTAGCATATACCATGCCTTATCGCTTTGGTTAATCAAATAACATTCATTAAAATAAATAGATGCCCCCAAGCATAACTATTTTTTGCATAATAGTAGACTGCTGACCTCACACAACGCAAGTTTTGCATTAATTGGCACTTTACTCCCCCTACTGTAAGAAAATGCTCTGCATCTGAACTTCTTCAGCTCCCTTCAAAACCCAGAGAGCTGTCAGAGCATAAGGACAGATTTCTCAACTGTAAGCCCACAAGCTTCCAAGGAGGGACAAAAGATCCAAGTGAAAACACACCATACAGGGGCTTGGGGGCAGGGGAAGCAGCTTGAGTGACTCTAGAGCTGAACTCCAAGACCCCATGCTTTGAACTTCCAAGTAGAAAATAAAATATGCTTCAATTTTTTTCAAACTGAGCAAGAATTTGCTGCTCAGACACTCACACATGCAATAAACTCAATTTTCAAGTTCATTTTCCCAAGCACCAATTCTAATACTGCCTATTCAACCAGCCATAATACATTGCTCAAACAGATCTAAAAGATCCAGTATTTGTGATTGCCACTGAAGCACCAGTTCCTGGTCACAACAGGAGTGAAATAATGTAGCCGATACATTGAAACCAGATTGCTGAAAGAACAGAAAAAGAGCAGAGAATCAAAAGGAACGCCCTTCTCCTCCCAACAATCCACCCCACTTTACCTGCTGTGAGCAAGCCACAGCTTTACCAAGTTTGTGGGTTGTATTTTAAAGACATCTTTCAGATACCTCTTCCCCCAAGTAGGAAGAGCTAGTGGAAAGCAGGGCACAAAGTGCTAATCAGTAGCTGGCTGAGCTAACAGGATTGTTTTGTTGTTTGTTTGGTGGTTTGGTTTTTTGTTTTTTTTTACCACCAGCCCCTAGCATTGCTCTTAGCTCTTGACCAAAGCAATGACTGCAAAGCTATGGACTGTCTTGCAACAGTTTAATAGCAAGTAGAAATAGTGCACAGAAGATCCGTTATTTTCTTAATTTTGCCACCTTTATAATGTTCCCTTAATATGCCAGGAGCACTTTTTGTTGCCATGATACTTATACGTTACTGTCAGAGTAGTACGTAAATGCTATTTAACCACCACGTCCATACGAGCAACAAATTTTCCAGACACGAGAAAAAAAATGAAGATCACAAGGATTTCAAGTTTACTTCCTATATGCATTTTCACAGTATA
Organism: Nipponia nippon; assembly: GCF_047370975.1. Lineage (NCBI taxonomy): Eukaryota > Metazoa > Chordata > Aves > Pelecaniformes > Threskiornithidae > Nipponia > Nipponia nippon. The sequence goes on from NW_028262380.1 coordinate 63,612,026, forward strand.
ACAGATGTTTACAGTTCTTAAAGCGGTTGAAGAAAAAAAAAAAAAACAACACATCTCCTAGAGGCAAACTGCATACAGACACTGCACATATTTCCCTATGCAGCCCTGCAACATCAGTTGCCTACTGAAGAAAATAAGATCACCACTACTCTTTTGGTAAGATAAGCTGCTGGTTTATTACAAGACATAGCAATAACAGCAAAGTGGTCAGTAAGAACAGAACCACATTTGCTTCTGTTCATAGGTCCAAGTGCTCAAACCCTCATACCTTTGGCCACGAGACCAAAGATCCATCTAATTTTGCCCAATCTACCCGTGTCCAAGTTTTGTCACCACAAATTTCCTTTACGGACTTTGGAGCTAAGACATACAAATGCCCTGGGTATAGACTTCACTGGGTTTACAACAGCACAACTTAAGAGTCAAGAAAATTAGCTTGAAGTAGTATCAGCTGAGGGCCTAGCCCACCATTACTTTAATGATTTCTGACAGTGAAGGATTGAATTTTTGTTCTTTCCTGTAGTGCTCTGCACACGTACCTGTAACCATAGAATACCACTATGACTAGACACACTGTAACCTGATCTCACTGATTGAACATTTCATGTCTCCTGTACTTGTGCAGTTCAACCTCGGCCTTCTGCAGAGAACAAGTCCCATCCTTCATCAAGAATGTTCACTCTCAAGCAATAGAAAGGACGTCATTGCCAATGATCTGGAAACATACCAAGGTGACACCATAATTGCTAATTTCTAAGAGCTTGGAGAACACATTGAGTATGAAGTACAAAGAAAATATTCGCATTCATATACAAGTATCTTGATGCTTTTGTGATGTAAATTATTGAAGCTCTTGACATATGCATGGTTATGGTATGCTCTGGTCTGTCCTGAAGTGATGACCATCTAGGGGAAAGATGACTTTATCTCCTAACATCTTTAGGTTGATCCTCTGCAAGGAAAGAATACAGTCTTGTGTCTCATGCTAAGGTCTTTGTGACTGTAGTCTCATCATGTCTTTCTGTCTGGCTTTCCATCTCTTGTCCAAGTGACCAGATAACACACATCCTTCCCTCCAGGGATTAAGACATGTCTTAAAATCAGGCAAGCTCCTCTCCTCCAAGCTCCAGTTTTTCACTTCATTCCTTAAGTTTGCACGTCATGTCACGTGAACTTGTGCGATAATTCACCAGCTCCAGACAAACAGCCTTTTTGCTTTGAAACAATCAGAACTAGTTCGGGAGCTGAAATTACAGGTAGTCCTGTAATTAGCTTTAAATAAAGGTCCCTTCAACAGGAAATTAAATACCAGGACCATTTAACAATGACTAGCACAGCAGACATGGCTTTCACTCCTTTGCCTCGAACACGAAAACAGCTTTCCAGCTAAGCACAACCCAAGCAGGCTACTGAAGCACTACAGAAATGACCATTTACAAAAGGGTCCTCTTTGGTCTCTGAAAGAGGACATTTAAGAGTGGCATGATGCATTGTCTCCTCACAAATGAATTGTTCCCAGATGGAGAACTGCATTAATTCCTTGCAATCACAACCACAGACCAGAGAAAGCCATTAGCAACCTAACCACATGACAAAGCGTGAGGCATCAACAGACCCTACATCAAAAAGATTGCCTTTCAAATGGACCAAAGGGCCAGATGTTGCTCCTGGCTGAGAGCTGCTCAGCTTGGCTCCCCAGAGGAAAATGCTGAGGCAATGGGAAGCAGGTTGAGTATATTTTTCCAAATGAGTCCTCCAGTCAGAACAGGCAGCTACAGGAACTACTCCACACAGTGACACCTGTAAGGACAGAGGGTAGCTGTTTCCCTCACCTGACGGACACATACACTAACTGTCATGGCTGCACCATGGTCAAGCACCAACTCCACCTCTGCCAGGTGTTATGACAGGAATATGAAGCCTACTCAAGCTTCTCCTGACCTTCACAAGATGATGAACCAAAGCATCCTATGATTTTTTTCCCTGTTTTTCCATTTCTGAGCATCACTAAAATAGATTGGAAGATTTTGTTCATCTAGAAGAGAATTAAGAGTACTCACTGAACACAAGGAAATGAGTTTTTAAAACTTATTTTCTTCGAAGGTTATATGACCTAAGGATAGTTGAAAAAAATTAATCAAGAGGCAGGCTGTTATTTCAATGTACACAACATTTAGCTGAAGGTAATATAACTTTTTCTTGCATTAAAATTTTTTTTATATCTGGTTTGCTCCCCCTCATCCATTGGTTAGTGCTGCAATCAAGTAATCAAAACACTGAACCCTCCTGTCTTCATTTCTATGTATTAAGCTTCACAGAAGCAGCTGCGCCATTTCTTTCATAGAAAAATATTTCTGAGTTTCATTCTATTTACCCATACAGCCTGAGATTTTTTTTTGAGCTACAACTGACTCACCGCCTATAACTGACATTGTTCTGGCATAAAGCTGAAAATTGAGAGAGTGTCTTTTGCTTCTACTAGAAAGAAAAATAGAAAGGTTAAACCATCCAATTCTATCTCACTATAAAAACACTCAGGAAAATGTTACCTAAGCACTTCTTGAACCTGACATTCTCAGCTCAAAAGACAGATGCTTGACATGAAATTGCTACAGCGAAAATGTCTGCTCAACACCCCTTGCAAGCCATACAATTACAAGAAGTAAAATTCAGAACAGACTAAAAAGTTATGAGCAAAATTAGAAGTACTGAAACTTGCACTGTGGCCCCTTTGCTGTTATTGTCTATAAATAATGTGGAGAGTGCCTGTGGCCCCTCGTTTGAGGAAAAGCAATCTGTGACTAGGATTTCAGTGCTTCTTGCTGCGAGACTGATGGAGGAGGAGAGAAAGCAACAGACGGAGCCGAAGATTTGGTGAGATTTAACCCTCTTATTTGCAAGCAGGATTACAGATTGAAAGGGACCACACTTCTCTCCTTCCCTCCTAGATAGCTGAGCATACAAATGGTATTTCAAAACATTAACAGCATTGCAGTTTGTCTGAAGGGTACATAGGCAGTGATTATTACGAAGGAATGTTGCACAGCTGAGAAGTGGTTGCATTCTACCCTTTATACTGAAAAGCTATTAAAAAACATCTATCTGTATAAGTGTGTAAAGAAACTACAGCTGCAAGCAATGCCCCAAAGGAAACAATTTTCTAATGAATATAAACAATGTTGTGACCAGGTTGACTCCTAATGCTCTTTCTCTCACCTAACATTTGGAATTGTAGGTACCCAAAGCAATCAGTGACATTTCTGGATAGCAGCTGCTTATGAGTTAAACGTGACACAAGTATCCCTTATGGACTCCCTCTGGCCAAGCTGAATCCCTATTCTTTTCAGAAGAGGGCAAAACAGTGTGAAATAAGCAAGACCCCCAAGTATCCCTGATACTTGACTGCAACACTGAACCAAAACTTCCTCTCCTCTTTTTAACTAAGTGGTTTCCTTCAACCTATTTTAAACTTCCATGCTCCCTTCAAAATCTTTTGGAAAGTCAAGAAACCTATAAACAGTAAGTTTAAGGCGGGATGGGCAGCATTCGCTTGCTTGTTTTCACAGACCACTGAGAAGCCAACAGACCACCAGGTGTTCATTAGTAGGAGACTAAAACCTGTTTTTCCAGACTGGGATAGATATTATTATAATAAAGTCCTAATAACATGTTTAGGCCTTAACTTGAATCCTCAAGTTGCTGTGTAAGAAAGCTGCCTAAACAAGCAATGCAAACCCTGCAGGTCATGAAGTGAGAGAAGGATACTTTTTTTACAGCCATGAAGGTGGGAAGAGAAAAAGGCTATGTTCAATTTTACTGACCTAACAGCATTGCGTATCTGAAAGTGCCAGCTTCAAGAAAGTAGATATGTATGAGACATTGCCATCCTTCTCAGACTGTCTTCCTTCAGATAGCGATCTTGCTAAGGCCACATTCTCAAGTTGCCTTAATTGAATTAGCAATTTCAGTTCAGCCAGTGCCAGAATCCTACGTGAAAGCTTACAAATTCATTTAAAACAGCCATCTCTGGTCAGTCAAGAAACCAGTTAAACCAATGAGGCTGTGAGGGTCCATCAAGGCTTGGCTTTGAAACTAAAAAATTAATTTGTGAGTTCTGAGCAACTTAACATCTTCTCTATCACTGTTTGAAAATGATAGGTAACAACTAGAAAGAGCAATCCAAGAAACTTGGCCTAAGTCATCACACCCTTGCAAAATAAGCAAATAATATCCCATCAGCTTTCTTTTATCCTTGGGAGACAGCAGCAGCACGATGTTGAGAGCTAAGGCGCTGCATGAATGTAAAGCAGTGATGGAAATTGAATCCAGGTATCTTCTGACTGTCACTTCCATGTTCCCACTACAAAACCACCCTCACCACAACCACACTGTGTGATGACAGATAACCTGCTGCAGTTCATTCCCCCTCTTTCAGAGCTTCCTCATTACTATTCCAAAAACCTAAAATAGCTCTAGACCCATAATTAGCAGTCTACTCTCTTCGCTTGCTCTGCTCTCCCATGCTTCTACCCAAACTGTAATTGATTACTTGCAAGACAGCTATCAAGAGCTGTTCTAGTACTTACCTTCCTCCCAAAGGTAAGTACTTACCTTCCTTCCACCTTCAACTCTGAGGCTGTTGTGTTTCCTTTCTCCTGTGTGTATCCCTCAATTCTATTTTCCTAACCCTGACTTCTCTTCTATCGATCTCGGCACTTTCCCCTTAATTTCAGACTTATGTAGAGGACTGTTCCTTCTCCCTTGTGACAAGCCTTTTCCCACCTCTTATAAAGCTACTAGTTTCCACATTTTTACTGTTCCCTCCTTTCACCAATAGTCCTTCCCACCCCAGAAAGGCATGTGATTTGATATTACAAGATGCTTGATTAAATTATAACATAAAATGTGTTCTATGATGCAGTAAGAGTGGGATTCAGCTTCCAGGCTACCTTGTATCCACTTACATACTTAGGAATAAGCTCCATTGTCTGTTATAGATCTCCACTGACTATAAACAGAGACAAGATGCTTGGCTGTAGCTTGCATGCCTAAGTTTAGGTGCCTTAAGCTACAACCTGAATCCCACGCAGTGTCTTAAACACTAGCTAAGAGAGAGTTCTCAGAACACAATTACAAGCAGTAAATAATCACTAAATGCATTTAATTCCATAGCAGGGGTTCCACAGAGATCAGGTCTTGGCCTATAGTTTTCAAACACCAAAAAATCCCAAGGAAGCATAGGACTAAGTTATAATAAACTTGCAAACAAGTCAAATAATGTAGACTCCCATCACTGTCAGTAGATTTGGTGAAGATTAGATGGCTTTCTAAACTAAAAATGCTACTGTAAAAACAAAGTAATTTCCAGATATCCTGTGGCCCACACACTATACAGACTAGATTACAGTCTTTCCAGCATGAAGAACTCACTTCACTTCTGAAAGACTTTTTCTTAGATTCCCCTCTTCAAAACCCTTCAGTACAGCAACTATTACCTTCACCTGCTTCTTTAATGACCTTTTAAGTAGATTCTCTTTCTACCCCTATTCCTTCCCTGTCTTGGCACATGTCCTGCCTATTCTGGGGAGGGCTTTGCTGAACTGAGTTCTCTATTATCTGTTCCTGCAGCACCATCATTTGCAAATTTCTTTGCTTCCCATCCCTCCATTAGGAAGCTCCAGAAGCCCTCTCACTTGATCTTCATGGTCACACAACAGGCTGCATGTTGGCAAATTATCTACAAATATCTAGCTTTCTAGCATGCTTGCTGGCAGCATGACTCAAACCACAGAACTCTTACACAGCAAGAAAACAGCCTTAAGAACAGGATTTATATCTGACAGATATCAGCATTTTCTTAGGCGTTAGTTTCTTCAGAACTTCTTTTTGAACATAACAAGTAAAACAAGCCTCATGATCAAAAAGAGGACACACAGGACTAATTCAATTTCTGATTTTTTTCAGCAATACAACTGATAATGACAATTAACAGCAACACCTCTCTCCCAAGTCTCTTTGATAAACTAATCCCTTACTTCTTCACCTCCTTTATTTTCTTCATGCATCTTCTGTTCTTAAAACTTCTTAGGAAAAGATGTACTTGAATCATTTGTTAGAAGAGTGCTGAATGTTTGATGACAGCGGGCATCCTGAAGAATATTTATACTTTTCCATGTCAAACAGGGTAGCCAAATGATTATTTCACCACAAACATTGAGTATGGACCTTCCATACTCTTTATACTTTAATTCTAGGGATACTTTTGTGCTTTGTGTAGAACAAACGAACTTAAGTATTAACACTTCTCCCAAGTCAAACAGAAAAAAAGCCAGCGCAGAAAAGCCTTCTCTCCATACCTGGTAGATACAAACCCCAGTCAATTCCACTTGCAGGTGATTCGTTTGGCAAGAGATCAGTCAGTACTATTGCCATGGCTTGTGGGGCAGCGTTTCACTGGAAAGGTGACCATTCATCCAGAAATTCACCCTTCTGGCAGCAACAAGAGAGATCGCTGATTACAAGACACCCTGAGGCTACTGCCAGCCTGTTAGGAAGTCATTGCAGTGGGCATGTTTTCTCTGTAGGGTGAGTTATGCCGCAGCATAATTGAACCATTGCCTTTTTAAGGTTACTGATTTTCCACTTAGGCACACCACAAATGTTAGCTCTTCTTTTGGGGATGAGCCTAGAGCAGAAAAAGAAAACACAAGACAAATGTGGAATATCAAGGCGGCCTGACGTTTTTGTTATGGTAGGTGCTCAGTAAAATCAGCAAAGAATATTCAGGAAAAACATCTAAGAAAATTCCAGCAGTAAATCTAATACAGTATGTCCTGCTCAGCCCTGAAAGACCTCCAGGTAAGAATTTCTGGGGGATTTATGCTCTTAAGTATCAAAAAACATGTTAAAAACAAAGTGAAATGAAATACTGGCGTAAGTGCACTTACATCCTTCTACAAAGAAATACTGATATATATATATATCTATATATGGCAAGCACTCTTTGCCCTAAGACAAACTTCCTCCAGCTATGCATAGGTAAACTACTATACTAAGGCCTTATTACAAAACCAAAATGCTTTATCGAAAAACAGAGTACGATGTTTCAAGTAGTCTATTCAGACTTCTCTTCCCCTAAATTTGAATTTGTTTTAAATATCTCAACATAGAAAACCAACATTATTATATTCAGTTTCCCAGTGTTTCCACTTGAAGCACAGGTGAGCTTTTAGTTGTCTAAGGTCCTACAGCAAGGCTGAAAGCACTCCAAGCCACTACCCTGCAGTTGTTCTAACAGGCCATTTCTATAAATGTTTTTCCAGGCCTCAGCAGCAATAAGGCACTGCTCAACCCTCTGGCACTATGACTAACTAAGCTAAATACTCCGCATTGATCAGGAGCTCATTCTAAACTATCTGACCCATAAAACTTTTATCTAAAGAACTTAAATGGAAGTCTGGCTGTTTCCTAATTACTTTCTTTCAACAGTCCTTCATCTCCCTCTCTTTTCTTCTGTGTCTTGCTTTAACAACTTACTAATGTGATGAGACTAAAAGCACAAGATAAAGTTTTAAGTAGGTACAAACAGCAGCAAAATCCAGGGCCCCAATATCTTTTATACCCCAAAAGGAGCAGACAACTTGCTTTTGATTCAGCCCTGTTAAAGCAGCAGTACTTGACCTTGGAGAACAACATCTGTCAGCAAGGCATCCATCCCTTCAAACCTGAGATACTGATCTAACAGAGGTAAATGTAATCTAACAGCTGGCATAGCCATTGTTGCTCTTGTATCCTAGCTTTTCTGTAACTACCCAAACAAACACGTCAGCCCTATGCCTTGTGTGCCACTAGAGAACCCCTGTGAAGCACAGCTCTGCAGTGCTCAGCTCCTTCCTGCTTCTCATCCTATTGGGGCACAGAGAATGGACCCAAAACCCACAGACTGTACACTACATTAAGAAAAAGAAATCTAACTCATCCTTGTGACAATCAACTCACAGCAACTCTACTATTAGTTGTTACCTGCAACACTTAACATACACTGTGATTGCCAGAAACTGGTATTCACCAGGGGGTCAGCGAAAGCTACAGAGGACCAAAATTAACTCTTCTTTTCTGACCATAAAGGTCATACTGGTACAGTAGTATGACTGACACTGCCAGTGCAGTAAGCATATGTGTGTCCAGGGATGGGTATTAGAGAGACAGAAGAGATTAAGGCAAGTATTGTGTTCGGGATAACTGGTGCTAGGCCTCAGACAAGTTGGAGAAGCCATGTGCAGTACCAAAACCAACTGTGAAAGGCCTATGGGGCCATGGTCCAAATCACTGCTGTGGAGACTGACTGATACAAATACAATAATATGACCTCTCCACAGCTGTTCCTTGCATGGCAACAGGTGAGAGAAGAGGGGAAGAAATCAATCATAGCTCCTTCAAAGAAACCTTTAAAATCTTTTCCAGCACACACAACTTTTCCCCCTGCCTGTGTATTAAAAGTAACCAGTGATCCTGACAAAACCAAACATCCCCCATGCGTGATGACTAGGAAGAGATATAATGCAGTCTGCTGATAAAGCTACTGTTCCACAATACACTGTTTGGTGCTCTCACTAATGGAGGCTCAGCCCCATCTTAGGTTTGCTCAGGAAGTAGCAATCACCTTTGGAAAGAGAGCAAAGGTGATCCTACATATTACTTTGTGCTGAAAAGTTGTCATTCCAGTTTTTTCCCTGGGCAACCCTCAATACATTCACATGCAAGGAGGCTAGCCAGATCAGTGGCCAGGTGAGGGTTCCTTGAAAACTGTATTTTTTGAATACCTGTGTACTATATATAAAAAAAAATAATTAACTTCAAGTGCAATTCACCAACAGTGCAGACTTCAAATGAAATTTTACTCATCCATCCTTACTGATTTAAGGCAGTGCTTGAAAGCTGGAGGGACAAAAAGCAAAATCCATTCTTATTTATTATTCTGACATCTATTAACTACAACTTTGTAGGTTCCCAGAAAAAACAAAGTTGCAATTTTTAAAAAATATTACTCTTGATTATCTGGCCTTACTTCAACTTCAGGCCAGATCAAGGGTCATGAATGTTTAGTTTTACAAGTCTAGTGCACAGATTAATCTTAAGAATAAGCACATTATTATTTTCATAAATTTATTTCCTTTTAAACACAATTGCAGGTATTACCTCAGGTGTGCTTTCCATCTGGAAAACCATCTGGAAATCTACAAAACCTGAATATTACTTCTCCAAGAAGAATCCCAACACTCTTATATGATAATATACAAACCTATCAAAGCACTAGGAAAGGTACAAGTAACTCAAACGGCATGCCTTGACACCTGCACAGCTCCAGTCCTGCTTTAAGAAAAGCTATTGACAAAATTCCTATTTGCTTAAATAACAGGATTCAACACTATGGGACATACAGGGGGTCGGGATTATGTTCTTTGAGTGCATCACCATGATTTTATAAGAATACTAAATGAATCCAAGCATGGGGGGGAAGTTTTTTGTTTTGAATGTCATTTATCATTACATACTTTATTCAGCACTTGTAGTAACACACAACCTTTGCTCAAATATCAACAACTTAAATGTAAGGTCATGACAAAGCTGCCATTCATTTTAAGGGGTCAGGACTTCTTTCTGTATGCAAGCTCCCAAATAGACTACTGCATGCAACATTTGACCTAGGCAGGGGTGTCTACCTTTCACTTCTTGTAAAAGGAAAAAAATGCATTTGTGGACTGTGAGGAAAATCAACCTAAACTCCCAGTAGTCACCACCAGCTTTGGGATAGGAGCCAGGAGAACTGCATCTGTGGAAACACTTCTTCTACACATTAGCTTAATGTGGAAAATCAAAACTGCAAAAGTTGGACAAGTAATCTCTGCATAAGATGCTTGACCTGCTTTCCCAATCTGTACTGCTCTCAATTTTTCTGCTCGACACCTCTTATGTTTAAGAAAATTTATGTCTATAATGAGCAAAGAAAAGGACCGCAAAGAGTATTCCACAATCCATTCCTCTACTGTCAAGCAACCCAGCATCTGGCATTTATCTCAGCCATCAGCACAGAAAAGAGTGGCAGGCACAGCAGCGCTGGGACATCTTTCTCTGACTGACAGCTGGTGCTGTCAAGATAAATTACTGCCAAGGGTGTGCAGACGTTCTGGCAAACTCCTATAGCACTACACTATCACTGTCCACCTGCCAGCCTTCATCCAGGGACAGAGCAACACGACTTCCCTCTTGGTCCTTCCCTCCTCTTTTCATCTAAATCTGTCCTCAGCAGGAGCCAAGGCAGCTCTCACACCTTGCAGCAATTACCTGGGAGTCTGTACCGACCCTCCAAAATGCTTTTTGATTGGCCATAACAGTAATTTTTCAGGGTTTCTTGGTACATACATTATTTTTCATATCACATCCAGAAAATGTTGACTCCCAACAGCCACCAGAAACAGGGTGCTGCTTTTGATGGCCATTTTCAAGACCCGTATATCCTTTTCTTTTGTTAAAGCGAGTATTATAAAAGCTTACCACTGCCTCTAGTTTTGTAAGCTTCCTGTTCATAGATCCAAAATGTTTTCTTATACGAAATATCCCTAGCTGTTTTCTCTGCTGTCTCCCCATCTCCAGTTTTGCACATGCAGGGCCTTGCCACGGTGCAAGTTCAATGCTGTGAGTCCTCTCTTCTGCTATATGCTAAATGCCCTGCTGCATTTACAAAGCTCATTTCATCCTTCCTCTACCTGGGCAATACAAAAGTAAAAGTGTAATAGCAAAAAAGCTGGTGATTTCTGACACTTGGATATCCATTAATTGCCCATCTAATTTGATAAAGAACTTTTCTGCAACAACTATCACTGAATACAACTCTAGACTGTAATCAGCAACGCTTACTGCAAAAATCTGAGCTACTCCCTCACTACAGGCATTATTATCCATCTTCCTTGAGGCCAAGATTTCCATCTAACAGTATCTGCTGCCCAGAAAGATTATTTTTGGCCTCGATCTTCCTCTTCACTTGCTTGAAAAGGAGCTAAAGTCCCATCTTCACATATATTAGATATATTTCTACTCTTCAAAATGTTGCAGGAGCACTTTATGTTAGATTTTATTAATTTGTTCAAAAAAGGGCAACAATAACTGAATTGTCTGGTCTGACATGCAAATTATGGGTCCTAAATACTGAGCCACATCTTCCTCCTTACTCTCAATTACACTCTGGTAGTTTGCTTGTAGATAGCCAGTTACAGAATATTACAGAAGCTCACTTGGATAGGCTTACCCATCTACCCTTCCTAAAAATTACTCAGATGTTTAAGTGCTGGAGTCTTGTTTTTTCTCTCCTCCTGTCCTCTCCCAACTTTCCAGGGTGTATTTTCTCCTGTTGAAGCTCCACTAGCATGTGTAGTTCTATTCAGTCAATTTGTCCCTACAGTCACAAGGCAGGAAAAGTCAGTTTACTTGTACCTATCAGAAGTAAATGCAGCCCAAGTATCAGACAACCTTTTTCATGCAAAATGTACTAAAAGCTTGCAATGAAGAGCTGAACACTTACAGGCTTAGCTACTTACAAAAAAAAATGCAAAAAATTGCACCTTTCATCCATTTCTTTACAACATGTAAATGAATGGTTCTTATCAAAACATCTAAGCCATCTTTCAGGAGATTAACTAGCATTTTAAGAAACTTACCTTTCTCAAAAAAAAAATCCACTTTTCACCCAAACCTGACAGTAGACCGTCACATAACCCAGCAGGTGTCAGGCTTGCTGTTAACTAGTGAGTTCACAAGGAGAAGAAAGCAAAAGGCGGATCTTGTCTAACAATATATGCAATTTTTTTGCAATAGAAATGTTTCTCTTTATTGATAATAGGAAAGCTCAGCTATATCCCATGCCTGTTTTCCAGCAGGTTTAAAGAAAACAAAGATTTCATCATAATTACAGCCAGTTATATATCACAAAGACATGTTTCCAAAAAATTACACAAACTGTTAAGAATATACTTTATCACAAAATTTACAACAGCCAAGCCCTTACAGAAGACAGAAACAAATAGCTGGTATCATAAATTTTATATTACAAACTTCATAGCAACATACAGGAACCTGAACTGTATTTCTGATGGTAATTAGTACCCTGTGCATCAGTCAGCCCATAATTACTCCTTTGTTTGAAAAACTGCTTGGGTGCATGTCCCAGTTTACACAATTAAACACATTGTATTTTTCCTTAGGTTAAAACTGAGGCTGACATTTTACGTAAAGGAACCTTGCATGAAAAGACACTGAAGCATCGCCAGAGGATTTCTGCTACTTCAGAGCTCTAGTTTGAAACAACTGCCTCTAACCTGTGGCAAGTCCAGTTTTAATTGCTCTGTCCCATACGAAGTCACTCTCAGCTGCGTCAGGCAAGCAACTAAGTTTCCCATTGGGTTCAGAGACAGCTCACTTGCCCAGACACTCACGGGGTAGCTTGGCTTCACCATAGCCTTGGCTTCACACAGGCTGCTTTTCACTTGCTATTTAGATGATTACAAAGTCAGTTGGTTCAGCTCACTAATCTGACCTAAAATTATGCCTTATTCTTAATCATTGCTTTCTGCTAGAGGAAGAAATTGTTTTTCCCCGCAGCTATGCGAGTGCTATCTCAGATCAAAGAGAGATAATGGAAATACAGTATGGGATAGAAAGAGCACAGTTACCCCCTTCAACAGCACTCTGTACTTGAGCAACATTGGATCAAAGTCATACTATACACCCTCAAGATCACTTTGACCCTTTATCCGACAAACCTGGAAAATGGCTCATTGGTTACTTCCCAAAGGAAAATTTTGATAAGGAATAATGGAAGAGGGATGGCAGTAGCATATCTTGGCTTTTTTTTTTTTTTTTTTTTTTTACTTTTGAAATATATATATGGTGTGTTCAAGGGCTGAGCATAAGAGTTGCACAGTTCCACCCTGTACGCAGGGCTGCCTCTGGGCCCATTCCCCCTCTCTCCCAGCTCTGTTGGCAACACTTTCATCTGCCTCTCTCTGAAGCAATATGGCCCTTCTTTTTTCAATGAAATAACCTCTCTATACTTCTCATATGCAATACTGAGATGAAGTAAGCAGAGCCAAGTCATCATCAATTAATCAGTCCCAATCAACTTCACTGCACTTTAAAAGCTTTCATCAGAAACTGTAACATTCATCACATTGGTAGCTGAAAGCCAATCAAAAAATAACTTGCACAGAGTGCAGTCAGTATGTGCCGTTTCTCGGCCCTCTTCTTGATCTGGGTGAGTGGGTAAAGAACTGAATCAATATGAATGTTTTTGACATTCAATGCTGAATCATTGACTAATATCAAAGTGAAAGGTAACTTGGATCCAGGACGGTTCCAACTGCTGCTGTTCCTGATACTGGGATAACATGTGCTCCTTCAAAAAGTACACCTTTCATGCTTATGGGGTCCTCTTTCTTTAAAAGATTTAAAGGGAAAGAAATTATGGGAGCAAAATGCAGTCCTGAGGCATGCTAAATGGAAACTGACTGTTGAGTACCACTGCACTTGCTTGGTGGAATCGGAAAGAGCAAACTATTTATTTTTCATATGTAATAAACACATTGAAACAAAAACTCATTACTGCCTTCCAATGAAGTTGCTACAGACACAGCCAGCTCTTGAACATCATACAGAGCCTCTCATTTGTATTAATTACCTGCCTATTAAGCTCTTTCAACCAGCAGCTCCTGTTGGATGAGACACTTCTTAAAGTGATAATTCCATGAAGAAACCTAGTGATTGCTAATTAAATTGAAACAAATACTACATTAGCACAAAAGGCTGCCAAGTGACTTAGACACAGAGGCTAGCTCTGCTCACTTGAAGCATCCTACTGCTTGGTGACCTGCTCCCCACCGTCTCTGGATACACTGGAAAGTGCCAGACCTCACTACAGTGTTAGTACTCTGAGGGGAAGAAAATGCTGCAGTCTAAAGCCACAGTTCTTTCCCCATCTTCACATCAGAGAAGACTCCTCTGAGGCAAGAAGCTTAGATTCATTATTGGTGGCACTGACAACTGCAAGATCAACAAGTCACAATCACGTTATAACATAAGTATGGCTATTCATACAGTAAGCAAGTAATTATGCCTTTCCCACAGGGTGCCAATTTTATGATTAACCATTATGGACAATTTGTTATGCCTGATGACCAGACACCCCTCATCAAAGAAACTGCAGCAACATCATCATCACTACCATTGCACAAGTTGTCTTATGCTTACACTCAGGACACATCAACAGTACTTAGTTGTGGAAAAGGTTTCACAAATGCTTCCCAAAAGACTGTAAGCACACGAAGTGAAGATATCCCACCATTTGTCAAGAATATTAGTATTGAAATGCAGCTTTTCCATCTTCCAAAACACAGGCCTAAGAGATTAAGTGGGATAAAAACCCAAGGACTCACTTGCTGATCACAGTGGAGAGTTTACCTTCTGATTTTATATTCTTGCAAGTTTCTGTCTCAAGGCAGTTGTTAGCTCAGACTGCCCATTTATTCATAGCTCTGATCAAACAGAAGACAATTACTCATCAAGTAAATGAATTTCCAAGCATTTGTTAGCACAGAAAATTGGCAGAGATAATGGCTCCACAGTGATTCCAGTCCTTTGAACAGCTAGCCATTTCCATGGTGAAAGGTTGAAGGCTGTTTTTCACGAGAACGGTAAGCACTGAAGCACCTAACAGCTCATCACAGGTGATTCAGTGGTTTACAGAGCAATAATGCTAAAGGGATAGAGGACTTTCCTGATCAGCCATACAAGTACAATGCTTACTGGTGTTCCATACTTACCCATTAGTATAAAATGTCATGCATTTTCAACTACTACATGTTTGGCCCTTATGTTTTCATGCAGGATTCACTCCTTGTGAGGTACAGGACAATGCAAAAAACAATTCAAGAGACCAGACCTTGGGAGATCCAAGCTGGATCCGCATTTTCTTACTACATCCCTAGGCCTACTGTGTGACAAAGGGTATATTGTTAGCGCTTTCTGTACCTTGGAGCTCTAAATTAAGAACCCTTAAGGATTTAGCTGAAGTGTTTAACATTTATTCTAAGTTATTGCCACCTGTCCAACCCAAACATAAAACAGCTGTACTAGTCAGATAGAGACCATGTGCTGTAGCTCAAGGTATTTATCTTAGCACAGACCATGTTGTGTATGAGAGGGGGCAAGGAGAGGGAAAAACTAACGTAGTCCCTAGAACTAAGTAGCTCCCTGCAGCAAGAACTGGCCACATGTCATGTTTTGCTGATAAGATCGCTACAGAAACAGTAACCTCTGGCAAGAGCAGAGAACCAGGGACAGTACTGCTTTCCACAGCCCCAAGCACATTTGCTTGAACCTGTGAGTCAGAGCCCACAGTTTCTTCTTTGGCAAAATATACTCCACAATTTAAGACTACCCACGATGCTATCCCCTTCTCTTTGCAAATACACATACAGATCAACGCATGTTAACAATAAAAAAGCAATGTCACGTCCCCAGAAAATATATCCATTGTTTTAAGTTCTACAGAGACTATATTCAAACGCAGTCCTACACTCAGCACTTTTTGAAGGGCAGCAAAAGTTAACACTTACATAAGTGTCACCCGTCTTGGAAGTTCTCCCCTTACATACTATATGCCATACTATGTGGGTTTGCCTGAGAAAGTTAACTGGAATAGCAACTGGACGTCCTATTCATGGATAAAGCTGAAAGAGAAAAAAAAATCTTGTAGCAAAAAATAAAGGCCTTCACCAAAGGAGATCTTTTGGGAGGGTTATGTGCCCCTGAATTAGCTATTAGGGTGAGCCCTAGCCAGTAACTTCCTTTTTCTTCAGTCATTTCCAAGGCATTTATTGCCCACAAAGGTACTTTCATTTCCACTGTGACCACCTAAATTTCTATTAGCTGAAGTCAATTACATCCACAGCAGTATTTTAATAGTCAGGACAAGAAGTCCAGACAGGGTTCAAGAAGAATAGGGACCAAGGAAGCATTCTAAGTTTGTTATAACAGCATGTGAAAGCCTGTGTTAAGGCTGAGTCAAAAAACATAGAAAGTTACAGAAAGACTAACAAGTCCTATGGATTGTTGCTGAAGTCCTTGGTTCCATTTTCCCCTCAGAAAACTGACATGACTGGTAGGGAAACATTAAGAAAGCAAAATCTTGGAAAGGGACATGATTTAGACAAGCCTTGGGCTGTCAGCACACCAAACATCAGCTCTCTTTCCAGTAAACAGAATATAAACATACATATCAAAATTGCCATCTTCCCAAAGGAAACCTGGCAGGCAGTTCTTAGTTTCTAGAGCCCAAATAAACTGGCCACTAATAAGTCACAAGCTGAAACCAGCTGAAAGAGTTGCAGCAGTTTCAAGCTAAACTTAGGCTGACTGCAAACATGTGCTGCTTTATCTCTCCAAATTACTCTACCAGGCCACAGCATCAGTACTGCTTGTTACTAGTTCATTTCCCATAGAACTTGACAGCTGAAAAAGCAAAGTAGCTGATGAAGCTCCGAGAAAAGGTTGCTGCTTTATTTTCCTGGACTGTTAAGCAGCACATATAAACTACCAAGCAGCAAGTGTTCATAGGTGCAAATGCTTAATGCATGCCATTTCTTGTCCTGCAAAAGGTCCTCTGCAAGCAGCTAAAATGACAGCTTTCAGGAGAAACCTTTATCCCCAAAACATCCTTGCATTACAGGAAAAATAGCATATAGAGACCCATCCTTGACCATAAACCACAATAAACTTCTTAAGACAGACACGCTTATTCAAATACAGTTTCAAGACTTCAGCATTTAATAGAAGAATGGCTAGTGAGACCATGTAACAGTAATGAAGGATTGTTTCAAGTATTAGGGGTGTGCACCTTATGTCAAAAACCTCTTCTAAGGCTGAAAAGAGAATTTTGAGGCAGAGTTTCCCAGCTATTTAGCAAGCCACTTTCTCTCCCACCATCATTATGTCACCTCCACGTATCTTATTTAAACAAATATGTAAAAAAAAAAAAAAAAGATCGAACACATACATATTTTTAAACAGGTTTTAGGGAGCCAAAATTTCCAATAAGACAGTGCGCATGAAGAGGTTAATGAAAGGCCCTGGGTCAGCCAAGAGAACACTACATGGCTGAAGATGTCTTGATGCTGTGTTTTCATTAAAGGAATAATTATGTGCACATCGCGACTCATTTTCCATTTAGTGGCACACAGCGAGAATTCATTATTTAATACAGGAAGCACATCTGCTCAGTTTTATCTCATCTTCCTGGATATGCGACTGACTTGACAGTCTAAAAGACAAATGTTACTTATCCTGTCTGTAAGCAAAATACTATACTACTAGGGGATGCAGTAATTACCTAAAACCTATCAATTCCATACACTTATACTGAGCATGAATGGCAAGCTGCAAAAACAGGATCTTTCCAAAGGAGACAAAATTAATTGCAACAGCAGAAATCCATTGAGAACAGATCTTAAGTCTATTAAAAGCTTCTTTCTAACCCAACAGAACAAGATGTAAAGAAAGAAAGGGAAATATGAGACTGGGACACAAATTCCAGAATATTTGCTACCAGCATGAAGCCAAGATGATATACTGCCAAGGACATTGAGATACTGGAGTGTGTCCAAAGAAGGGCAACAAGGCTAATGAAGGGTCTAGAGCACATGTCTTATGAGGAGCAGCTGAAGGAGCTGGGGTTGTTTAGTCTGGAGAAGAGGAGGCTGAGGGGAGACCTTATTGGTCTCTACAACTACCTGAAAGGAGGTTGTAGCAAGGTGGGGGTCGGTCTCTTCTCCCAAGTAACAAGCAATAGGACTAGAGGAAATGGCCTCAAGTTGTGCCAGGGGAGGTTTAGGTTGGCTATTAGGAAAAAATTCTTCACCGAAAGGGTAGTCAGGCACTGGAACAGGCTGCGCAGGGAAGTGGTTGAGTCCCCATCCCTGGAGGTATTTAAGAGACGTGTAGATGTGGTGCTTAGGGACATGGTTTAGTGGTGGACTTGGCAATACTAGGTTAATGGTTGGACTTGATGATCTTAAAGGTCTTTTCCAACCTAAACGATTCTGTGATTCTATCTTTGGCCCTCTGTCCCAAGTAGCGTTATCAGGAAGGCCCGCAAAGGCTCTCTGGAGTCACTATCCAGATGAGTTGTTTACCATAGCACATCAGTGATTCCCTCCTGTAAACACAATTCAAGCCACCTGCGTTTCTGTCACCGTTTTAAGCATAACAGTTCTGCAGTCCTTCCTGGCAATAATCCCGTTGTGGGACATCGCCACCTTGTGGGTCTTGCGGGTATGAAACAAGAAGCAGAAGAAACTAGACATTTTAGCAATGGTACAGGTAAAATGGCAATGCCCGGTTCAGAAATATTTTGGTTCCTACATTTATTAAATCACAGACCATTTCTCTGAAAGCTAAGCCACAGACAAGATTAAAGTAAAATCAGACAAAATGAACTCTTTTAGCTGGAACACCCACAGGTTCTGACAAAACTTTATCCGCAAATTCAACTCCTAGACCAGCTTTCTAAGCAATGACAGCAATGTGTATCATGCAGGCCAAGTGAAAAGCTATTCTAAAGCTCTGCAAAGTTTTTTTTCCCTCATCCTTGACTGTGTTTGTGACTGAGTACCTGCAAATGTGTGATTAAATGGGAGCCTAGTGGTTATCATGGGTTGAAAAGATAGCATTTTACTTGCTAAGAAGTTAATACAACAGGTTAATTGCCCTTCTATGCTTTACTTTTCCGTGTCATTAGCACCTACTTAAATGGCCAAATGGACTTGCCAAGACAAAAACGCTCTTCAAGAAGTCCGTGGAATTAAAGATTTACATCGCATGTCCTGAGCGGATTTCATTCTTCTCTGGAGAGTCAAATTTCATTTGCTTTAATAAAATCCACAAACATAATCTGATAGTTCTTTTTAGAAATTATAATTTTGCCCTTATTTATTTCTACAAACTGTTGAGATGTCAAATGCATTTTAAACTGTGCTTTTTGATTTTAATCATACCACAGTGGGAAGGACAAATCTGGTCTCATTTGTTTTGTTAATACATCCACTCAAGAGAAGTACAGTGGGAGTGATCACAGTTTGAATGCCAGATATATTTAATCACAAAGGCATTCTCCCCTCCAAGGATCACTACCTCTTCTAAGTACACAGGTTAGCAAAAATTTATAGAGAATCCAAATTAGAACTGAAGATGTTGTCAAGACATTAAAATTCTATTCCCATGTGTGTTGTTCAGCTTTTAGTCTCATCATTACAAAGCTGTCATCACTTTTGCTAGTCTGTTTGTCACTAGGCATCCTTCCAGAGAGTACAGAACTCAAGTAATTCATAGAATCATAGAATCCATTTAGGTTGGAAAGGACCTTTAAAAGCATTGAGTCCAACCATAGATGGAAGCCCTTCATCATACAGAAATTACACCATTCTACGTCAGTTTCCTCCTGCAATTCATTTAGATATGTGTTCGGTGTTCAAAAAAATGATGGAGAATGCTAATGAATTTTTACTGGCTAAAAGCAGCAACCCCATTAGATTAAGGGAAAATCAGAAGCAGAACCTAGGTCCTTCCAGTTGACACGGGAAATCATCACCTCTGTCTCAAAATCCTCACTACATGAGGATACTCACCTGTCTCCTGTGCTCATAATGCAGAGGAATAGGCCTCACTATGAAAAGAATCTTTACTTAATTTTTACTTGTATAATATACCCAATGAAAACAGCAAGAGTGTTATCTGCATCAGGCTGATTTGAGCTAGCTGGCTTATTCCTCATGAATATTTCCTTTTCTAAAGATGCATGTGCATCCAGTCTTAAAAGCTTATTGCAAACAATCTTTTCCATTACAATAATTTTTATACCAAATCCAGTTTTCTTAGCATTCAGTGTTGCCACCTTGCCAAACAGTGGAACACAGAACTTACAGGCCTATTGACCACTGGAAAAAAGATCAATTTCAGAACTCTTTCACTGCTACTATCCAATTTTCTATTTCTGAGTCATAAAACACAGGCAATCACAAACAGCACTTAGTTTTCCAATATCTGTATCTTTCAGGCCTAACCTAAGTCTCGTTCCTTGCCTTGCAACTGACTTTACTGCAGACAGAGCAATTCCATTGCTGTTTACCAAAGCTTGCACCAGTGGTTCCTGTATCACAAAATTAGTAACATTACACTTTATATTATACTTTTTTATACTTTAAACTGAGCAGCATTCATATGCTGAGAAAAACTGCCAATAACATTTTGTACAACAGCACGATCTGAATACTCCTATCAGAAGCATGTTTGTCACCATGCTGTCTATCTTTTTAGTATGGATGGCTTGTGTGCTCATCTTCATGCTTAACCTTCACCATGAGCTGAGTTCAAAGCTAAGGTCTACAGAGCCAAATCATGAGGCAGATCATGATTTATACTGATAGAGCATCTGCCTAATAAAACGAGGATGCTTTGGATTTTTTTTTTCCTCCCATCCAAGGTTCAGTGCCTCCTCCACTTTTCATTTTCACCACCCAATTATTCAAAGGGTTCAATGGAAGAAGGAGGAAACCTACTAATATGTGCATGCAAATCTGTAAACCTATTTGTTTCAGCTAGGTACTGAAAGTACCGCCATGGCTGCATTGCTAAGTGGAAACCTATTCCTAGGCCTGAACTCCTGTCTGTTCTTTGGTACAAGCTAGCCTGCACCACCCACCGTGGGGATAGTGCAAGCTGAGGCATTATGCATCAACTCCCAAAACTGCCTGCACGATTGCAGCAAGCAGAATTACACCTCTGTGTGGTCAAAGATGTGGCCTCTGGGCAATGTTGCTTTGCATCCTTACAACGCATTACTCTGGATCCTATGCAGCTAGTGATAAAAAGAATGTAGAGGTACAAGTTGCAGGAATCTGTACAATTCTAGTAAAATCCTTTTATTTTCTGCTCTGGTAACTTTAAAGTGAATGTTTCTAAACACCTAATTGTATCACTTAGCACTATAAGTCACTGAAGACGTGGCAATGAACCACAGGCTTAACTGGATCAGACACCTTGTTTTATTTCCTGTGTATTACCAGCTATTCTTTACATAGTTATATTATGACTTTTGTCCTGGTTTCAGCTGGGATAGAGTTAATTTTCTTCTTAGTAGCTGGTATAGTGCTCTGTTTTGGGTTTAGGATAAGAACAATGTTGATAACACAGTGATGTTTCGGTTCTTGCTAAGTAGTGCTAAGTTGTTGATAAGTAGTTGCTAAGTAGTGCTTACACTGGTCAAGGACTTTTCAGCTTCCCCTCCTCTGCCGGGTGCGGGGGGGGGGGGGGGGCGGGGCTGGGAGGGGGCACAGCCAGGACAACTGACCCCAACTGATCAAAGGGTTATTCCATACCATATTACATCATGCTCAGTATATAAGCTGGGGGAAGAAGAAGGAAGGGGCGATGGCAGTTTGTCTTCCCGAGTAACGGTTACACATGATGGAGCCCTGCTTTCCTGGGCATGGCTGAACACCTGCCTGCTGATGGGAAGTAGTGACTGAATTCCTTGTTTTGCTTTGTTTGCATGTGCAGCTTTTGCTTTACCTATTAAAATGTTCTATTTTATTTTACTTCAGTTATTAAACTGTTCTTATCTCAACCCACGAGTTTTCTCCCTTTTACCCTTCCGATTCTCTGCCCCATCCCACCGGGGGGGGCAGTGAGTGAGTGGCTGCGTGGTGCTTAGTTGCTAGCTGCAGTTAAACCATGACAACTTTGCAGTATTTGTTTTTCCTACCCTTCCCCTGTGTCTCCAAAATTTTAAAGCATGAAGCTGATCAGTAGCCAAGGGCTGACACAGTACAAATGAACCAAAGTAGTAACATGACCTTGCAGCCCTATCAGAGCAACAGCTATCTCCAGTTTCATGCCAACAGCAGCAGGTTGTGCTGCAAGGAGAAGCCACCACTGTTCCGGCCTCTTCAAAGCTTGCTAGCTCTGCTTTATGCCCCAGAAGAAAGCTGAGGGATAAACGGGAAGAAAGGAAGAAGGCCTACAATGATAGTTGCCATCAAATAGTTTTAGCTTGGAAAGGTCCCCAGGATGTTTAATTTATTAATCAGAGCTATGCAGACACACAGATGGGATGCCTCCAAAGTCTGCTAGTTTCAAAGCAGTCTAAACCCTCGCCCTTTCAGGCTGCTCACACTATATCAGATATCACGCATTGTGAAATCCTCTTTAAATTTAAATTTACAATGAAACTTTCTCCACAGCAATAGAATTGCAATTGTGGGTGGATTGGGAGACCACAGACACCAGGCAAAGCATCACAGGGTGCATCCCTTCTAGGTCACTGGTCCAAATTCACAGCAGATTAGAAGGGCACAGAAAGAATTACCATCTGCTGTCTCTCTGGCATGCTGTACAGAGTGAGCTTTGTAATCCTAGGCCAGATCCCAGAAGACAAGTATTCACAAAGACACTAGCATTAATTGGAGACAATCTGCTATGTGTCAAGTCTTCCACATCACTGCCAAGTCCCACTTAAGCGGCTGTAGCAGGTGGCACCTGCCTCGCTCCAGCGAGACTCAGAGCTGAGCATCAGCCTGGCAGGAGCAGACAGGTCACACCATCAGGCATATCTATCCACCTCTGGTCTCAAGTGTCCAGCACACTACAATGCTGGATGAAATTTCCAATGCAGAGTAGACAAAAAGGCTGTGTGCCATTATAGATGGAAGACAATGTGAAACTCCACCATAAAGAGGCAGACAGAGGAACAACAACTATTGTGGAAAATAGGAACAGATATTCAGAAAAATTTATATACACAAAAACCAGAACCTCACACGTGACAGTTCAGTGTACAAGACCCAAGCAAATGCCAATGAAGGAAAGGCAGGAAAGAAAGCAAGAAAATGAGGACAAGCATAGAACAACTTTGGGTTAGCTCTCAAACCTCTGTTTAAGGCTGCCTTTAGGATACACAGGGAATTTCCCCTACTTAAAAAGCAACTTCTCCTTCCAGAACTACCCATCTGGCACCTTTCATCAGGACACAAATTAAAAACAACTCAGTGCATTCCCAAAAGCAGCACCACAAAGAAGACATGGCAGCCTTGTCACAATGCATTACTCTCAGGAAGGTGCAGGAAAGGAAAAGATACTACCAAATGCAATCTTGAGGAAAATCACAACCAAGTCTCCAATGTTCTAAATCCATTCCATGGTATTTCCTAACGGCCATCCAAAATGGCTGCAGCAGACCTTGAGCACACTGTGATAATATGACCTGCTACAGGCTCAGCTGTCGGATGTTATATGCAACTTACATCATTCATTCATGCCACAGTTTCCTGCATATTACATGTCTTTAAACATCTTTTCTATAGTTGACCCAAACTCAAGAAAAATAAAGCAGGCAGCCAAGCACTTGGCTCGAGGTTAGTGGAATTCGGTAGCTGAAGTTGGTGAATGGCAGCTGAACAAGAAAAGCTGATGCTGCAAGCAAAGAAACAACATAGTGCAGGCATTTGAGTGTTTTCATAGTTCCCTAGTACTCCTACAATACCAGCACAATTGATATCACCAGTATAAATTGATAGTGGAGACTTGATCTTAGAATTTTTCCGTGCCCCATCCACTGTTAACCCCCTCCCAGTTCTGCCAAAAAACTGTCAGCAGGAGTTAAAAAGTCCACCAGCTCTCACTTGGCTAACTCTGACCGCAACAGCTTTTACACGAGGTCTTAACTCTAGTGTGAATAATGGTGTGATGCATGTAGCCTTTAGCAGTCACTCCTACAGGCTGCTTTAATCTGTCACACACATGCACGGCATTCACTAACATGAAATTAAACTTGGAAAAGCAATCCCAGCAGCAGCTGTCACCAGCACACTGCAGTCAGTGAAAGCCAGTAAAAGGCCTACTATGCACTACAATACAAACAAGAGGAATAGCTTTCTTCAGCTTTCTCACCAAGACGATGTTAATTAACAAGCACTTCCAAAGTTAGTGTGCCTTCCCCCTCCCCCTCACTGGAGCTGGTTGCCATGGGATACCACATTCCTTAATGCATTCCTATACCCAGAGAAAGAGGTAAGAAACTATCAGAAGAAACCACTACTGACTACAAAAAAATAGAGTGCAAATGTATTCCAGTAAAAAAAGATGTAATTTTTAATCATAATGAAACTTCTAACAGTCCTGAAGGTGAAATGACACTGAGTTTATTTCTGTCATTACTCTTCCTGGTTGTTTCTGCAAGATGAATGTCATTGGATGCTTGGTATTACTGTGGTTCCCAGTTAAGTCATCATCATCTGCCCCAAAGGGACAAGACAGAAGGTAGAAGCAAAAAGCCAGCTAAAACAAGTTACCCATAGTCATACAAGCTATTTGCAGACTCCAAGCTGAATTGATTCTTGACATTATCAGAAGCGAAAAAAAATTCAGAGCAGCAAAACCAGTGCTTGATAAATTCCAACAATAAATTTCTTTTTCAAAATTGCCTAATGGCTCAGAGGGCATCACTTGGCATCAGTTGTAAAGCACTGTGGAAAGAACAGATGGGCTGCCAAAGATGCAAAAGTAAAGTTTAGACAGCCTAGAGCATGGCACCACACCGATACTGAGACCTTGGGTTACCGTTTGGCAAATTATATTCCAATATGATAAATACAAAGGCCAGGAAATTCAAACAGGAGTAGGTCATTCCAACCCAACTCATCCTCCAGAAAAAAAGCTTTGGGAACTACCCTTCATGTGAAAGTACTGACTAAAGACTCAAACTGTCTGGTCCACAAGACTTTTCATCACTTATGCACATGACAATCATCACAACATAATCACAAGGAAGAAGTCCAGCTCTGAGCATTTACAATAGATGAAACTGTGGCACCGGTTTGGCCAACACTTTACATACCTCCCTAAGCTGTATTAATTTTAATAGCATTCGAATCACTGATCATGTGCTTTGTATATGGGCCCTAGTACAGCACTGCAATACTGACTTTTACATTGGTGACATCACATCTTAGGAATACACTGGCAAGCCTCAGATGGTCAAGCTACTTCCTGAAGTAACTCAACTGAATACCAGAGTGCTCCAGAAAACTGCCTTTACTAAATAACCCTTTTGCTCATTGTAAATTAAAGACAATCCTGTACTGTAACTATTCCTAAGGTATTCTTTGTTTTCAGTTTCATGTTGCATTTTAAGTCTCAAGGGATATCAAATAGCACTTTTCGCATTTTTGTAAGTGGCATTAGAGCAAAACAAGTATCCAGTGCTTCACTGATCTTTCACAGTTGCTTAAAGGTATTTACAATTATATTCAAGACAATGATCAATATGGTTTTTGCTAGTAAGAAAGTTTGATTCCAATTGTGCTATTTTTGCTGCACTGAAAGTTGAATTTTGTCTAATATCAGCTCCACCTTGTTCTCAATAGTCCATCTCATTCACAGATCAGTCTGAACAATTATATCAGCAATTATAACAATTATATCTCTAGGAAAAAGAGCTCCCTATTTAGCTTGTGCCCTTCCATCAACTGTTTGATTCTGAAACATTACAGAACTGCTTTTTAGTAGTACCTAATTTTAGAACATTATTTTCAAACAGACCGACTAGACCATTGCTTTACAGCCTCCAGACATGGTAGACAGGTTAAGCATTAATACAGAATTCTTTGACAGTGTGTCAGTTGTATCAATTTCAAATGGGTCTCTCTTTTGCTTTGGTGTGTTTACAGTTGAACAGTACTTTTCCTCAAAGATTAAAATGGCACAGCTGAGGCATCAGATTTAGTTTACAGATGATGTAAATCCAGCAAATAAAATGAATCCAACAAAAGTGGATTTCCATTTTTTTAGTAAAGCTTTGAGAAGGAAAGTGACTTTCGCAACATGCCTACTACTAATTAGATCAGCTGATAAATGCATACACCCCACCACTGCAGTAGCTTCATTCAAAATTCTGTTAAGCTTTCTTTGATTGAAGAACAATATACTCAATATTCTCCCAGTCTGTACAAGTGGATTACATGGTTTGCCCTAGGTACAAAATGTTGCTAGGGCAGCTTTCCAAGCTGTTCTGACAAGTAGGCAGATGCAACTGAGCTGCGCTAAATGCATGCAAGCTGTCCTAAATCTAGGAAAGCTTAAGCAGCTAAATAATCTTGCTGCATTTACCTAGTTAACAAGTTCCTTCTCCCTGTGAATCCATTCCTCTGATATTGTCTAGTGTAAAAGGGTCTCTCAATTTTTCGGTTCAGCCCTTTGGCATTAACTCATGAGCACACTGTATCTTGGGCACTGTATCTCTACTCCTGACTGAAACGCCTCAGGGAAGTGGGATAAATCTCAGCCCTTTTAACACAGCTATACCAAAAGCAGGCTCAAAAGAAAGCATTTAGAGAAATCCAAGTAAAAGCCTTTGGAAAGCAATCAGGGCTTCCCCTAGCGTCTCTCCCTAGAATAAAGATGTAACCCTTGGCTCAGCAGGCCCCAGAACACTAGCTTTTGGGAAAAAGCAATTACAAATGGCGGAGTGCTATGTCTTCCATCTCAAAATTAACCCACAGAGAAGAAACCCTGTATTTACCTGCAGTTAGCGGAGTTAAAGCTGAATAGTCACAAGAAGACTGGAGCAATGCTCATTGACATTCAGTAAGCTGGCCTTCCAAGTGACACGCGAATCAATGAAATGTTTCCAGCATTCTTATAAGTGAAAAGCCCTTTCAGGGCACTCAAGATTCCACAGCTCGCTAGTATGAAAGCGCGAACTGAAATAGCCAAATGCATCAGGACTGGACTTGAAATAACATCAGTAAATGAGATTTGTCATCTCAGCCCAGACAACTGAGTTCAGAGTTATTTGCATCTTTTCTCAGGACCCATTTTCTGGGAGACAATAATCACCTGCGTATTACTACATCAGGAAGACAAGACAGAAAATCAAATGCTTAGACAGAATTAAGATCTCTGCATCTTGTTCTTGTTAGTGAAAAAACATTGCATATTTGAATGCTTCATCCCTTGCTACACATAGCCACAGTTTGTAAATTGAGTAAGCCATCTGGTGGCTGATAGGCTGGATGCCTTCCACAACTGTAGGCAGTTTTTAATTTTTCTAATTAGCTAAGCAAAGGAAGAAAGTACAGTTCTTAAATTCTGCAATTGTGAAGACATTATTGCCTGCACTACAAGAAACACTGAACAGCACTAGGGATCCATGGTGAATCCATGTGGTACTTCACCACCTGGGGGGGAAAGCACATCACCATCCCAAGCGTGTTTTGCAAAGTTGTCAGAATTCATATCTTTATACAGGTCTAGGCATGGACATTTGTCTACGTGTGACAGTAGAGGTGTAGGGGGCACCACTATTTCTCCATCTGGTGAGAGCCACTTCTATAGGGCTCCAAGCATGAATAAGAAATAAGCAGACCTCTGCCTCAGTTCCTTCATTTAGGCTAGTTTTGGAGTACAAGAGAAAAGGATGTAAAGTACATAATTTTATCCCAAGAAAGGGAGGAGGCAACTAGGGACCAGATCCTTCTTCTGTGTTCTTTCAGAAGCCACTGTATTCGAGTGTGGCATGAAGCACATGTTGCCCTCTTCCTCTCGACAAAGCCCAAAAGAACCATCAGTTCTGAGCCAACAGGTTATTATTACTCATCAGTACTTACATGCTAAGCCCTTTTGGGCCATGCAATTAGGTCTGCTTTTGTCCACAACGGCATTAAAGACATACATAGTCATTACTGCACTTGAAGTAGCTGAAGAAAAAGCACACTGGGAAAAAAATCAATGCCACAGTTCAACTCCACAAAGCCAGCAAGCCAGCCATGCTCTGCAGACAATGCAGTGCATCCCACTAGGTCAGCCCCACTTGTGTCCTGTGTGTTACCAGTGCCATGTTTTTTTCCTCCAAGCACAAATCATACAACTAAGAAAACCGTGGAGACCATATGCTACAACAGTGGCTAAATTATCTCTGCCACATCTTAA